>NW_026057580.1:54638448-54880736 GCF_023721935.1 Panthera uncia | reverse complement strand
AGGAGCGACGTTGAGCATCTTTTCATGTGCATGTTGGCCATCCGGATATCTTCTTTAGAGAAGTGTCTATTCATGTTTTCTGCCCATTTCTTCACTGGGTTATTTGTTTTTCGGGTGTGGAGTTCTGTGAGTTCTTTATAGATTTTGGATATTTGTCTGATATGTCATTTGCAAATATCTTTTTTTTTTAATTTTTTTTTAACGTTTATTTATTTTTGAGACAGAGAGAGACAGAGCATGAACAGGGGAGGGGCAGAGAGAGAGGGAGACACAGAATCGGAAGCAGGCTCCAGGCTCTGAGCCATCAGCCCAGAGCCCGACGGGGGCTCGAACTCACAGACCGTGAGATCGTGACCTGAGCCGAAGTCGGACGCTTAACCGACTGAGCCACCCAGGAGCCCCTGCAAATATCTTTAATTGCATTTTGCTAATAATTAATGATGTTGAGCATCTTTTCTGCTGCATACTTGCCATGAGTATATCTTTTTTGATGAAATGTATGTTCAAATCTTTTGCTTATTTTTTTAAATTGGGTTGCTTTCTTATTGAGTTTTGAGAGCTCTTCATATAATCTGCAAATAAATATTCCGTGGAGTATGTGATTTGTAAATATTTTCCTTTAGTCTGGAGCTTATATTTTCATTTTCTTTACACTATCTTTCAAATAGAAGTTCTTAATTTAATGCAATCCAATTTGTCAATTTATTACTTTATGCATTGTGCTTTTGGTATTGCATCTGATAAATATCTATCTAACCTAAGAATACAAAGATTTTCTGCGATACATTCCTCTATTTTTATAATTTTATATTTTATCTTTAAATCTGTGATCCATTTTGAATTAATCTCTATATAATGTGTGAGGTGTGGTTTGAGGTGTTTGTTTGTTTTGCATAGGGTGTTAAGTTATTTCAGCACCATTTGTTAGAAAGGATTATGCTTTTTTTTTTCTCTCTCTCTCGTATGGTCTTGGTACCTCTGTCAAGATCAAACTAGTATGTTACTGTGGGTCCATTTCTGGGTTCTATTCCATTCATTTTATCTATGTATGTATCCTCCCACTAAAATCACAGTCTTAATTAGTGTAGTTTTATACAAAGTATTGAAATCAGATAAGGTGGATTCTTCAATTCTGTTCCTCTTTATCAAAAGTATTTTAGACATTCTGGCTGTTTTGACTTTCCATATAGTTTTAAAATCAGCTTATCATTATCTACAAAAACTATTGCTGGGGTTTTGACTAGGATGGGTCAATCTGAGAAGAGATGACTAACAATGTTGAGTGTTCAAATCCAGTGACACAGTACATTTTTCCAATTATTTAGGTATTCTTTGAGTTCTTCCACCTGTGTTTTATACAAATCCTGCAAATATTTTACCAGATTTATGCCTAAGTCAGTTTGCCTGCCTATCTTTTTACCTTTCTTCTTTCTTATCTTCCAATATTTTACATTTGAATTAAAGTCAGAGAGTTTCTTATGATAAAACTATCAGGAGGCTGATAGAGTCCATACTTCCAGACTGACTTAGTCTGAAAGAATGAAGCTGATTTTCAGAGAAAAACAAGAATGAAAGAGACAAGAAATACAGAACAGAGAGAGAGATTGAAAGAGTAAGTCTTGGAGGCACACAAACCTGTACTGTTTAGCTACAGTTTGATTTGGACTACTATAACTTATATAGAAAACAGCCATGGCCCAAATATTGGGCTCTTTACATTTTACTCTTTGTTGCTACATAAATGGCACTTGTTGCTGAACAATTTTATCACTTATTAGAATAATTAATGACCCCATGAAATTGCAAAGCAACAGTTTGTATGTGCTGTCTTTTTTGTTTTGCTTTTTGACTGTTTTTGGTTTTTTGTTTTTTGAATATGCTTTCTAAACAAGCAGCTGTCATTTATTTCCAAGTCAGAGTTAGGATACAATAAATACTATGAATCTTTCTGAGGCACTGAAGGTTAGGTAGTATCAAGTTACCAATTACCTCTGTGCTGGACCAATACCATCTACAAAAGAGAGTTCTGAATGGCGAATGCTGAAGAATCTAGTATGATTACTAAGTAAGTAAAGAAACTCCTCAACATTATTTATAGCCAGACATTTATAATTGTAAATATTATAAGCATTTTGTGATTATTTACTGCTCTCTAAATCACACCTTCTCCTTAACATCTAACCACACACTTGTTTCAAAGTTTAGTTGAGTCATAACCTGACTGGGACCTGAGTCCCAGGTTATGTTACACTACACACATCAACCTTACTTCAGATCCTAGATTTTTCTGTATCTTATATTGAAGGTGACCAGAAGTAGAAAAATTACTCAAGGAAGGCAAGTCTTACAAAATCCATTAGTTGAGTTCTGTTTATAATTTGTGTCATTAACAAGGAAGTTATTATTAAAAAACGCTGCTTAGGGGCGCCTGGGTGGCTCAGTCGGTTAAGCATCGGACTTCAGCTCAGGTCACAATCTCACGGTCCGTGAGTTCGAGCCCCGCGTCAGGCTCTGGGCTGATGGCTCGGAACCTGGACCCTGCTTCCGATTCTGTGTCTCCCTCTCTCTCTGCCCCTCCCCCGTTCATGCTCTGTCTCTCTCTGTCCCAAAAATAAACGTTAAAAAAAAAAAACAAAAAAAAAAAAACAAACCGCTGCTTATACTATGACTTTATCAATTTCCACAAAGCGTATTTTGGTTTCCAAATATCCAACAAAAGAGGATTATTTTTTAATGAAAAAATGTTATAATCATATAAATACTAGAGTCACTGCAAGTGATAAAACTGTAAATAAATTAGACATCATTATTCATATTATAATACACAACAAGAAAAACATACCATTGCACAAAAATTATTCTTGCCAATTAAAAAAATATATATCTAATCAGACTGAGGATATAAATACCAGTTTATAGAAAACACAGCAGGGAGAGGAGGATGCTAAATGACACTACAAAGATGATACCAGTCAAATCCAGTACATGGAAAATTGTATGGTCCAAAGATCAACTTAACTTTTCTACCAATAAATAGGATGCAAAAATAAAGAGACACAATGTCTAAAAGATTAAAACTGACTTAAGAAAGATACTAACCAAATTCAAAGTGTCAGTCTTTTTGGATCTTGATTTGAACAAGACAATCATAAAATTACATGTTTGAATCAATTGGGGAAATAACAAACATTGTCCATTAAATAACACAAGGAGATTATTGTTAATTTTGTTTGGTCTGATTATATCATTGGAGTTATATTTTCTAAAAGCCCTTACTATTAAAAATGTACATTCAAGTATTTACAGATAAGATATTATATTTAAAATGTGGTTCATAATACTCTAAAAATAAACAAACTAATAAAAAAACTTTTGGGAAGACAATAAATGAAGCAAGCATATACAAATGATGTTGCTAGTTGCCTATGCTAGGTATTGGGTACACATAGGCTTATACTATTTTCCCTCTGTTGTGTAATTTTGAAAATTTCTATAATAAAAAGCAAAGAAAAAGGAGTGTTTCAGTATAGTTATAACAGCATAGAAAAATGTTGGGATTACCCACGTAAGTAAATTAAGAACTAGATACCTCTGTCATTTATGGCTGTATTTGAGGAAAACATCAAGATTACCCAAGGAGTTGAATGATGTACACTTTGCATATAGATTTTAAAGGGAAAATAATGAAATGTATTTTTATTGACCCCTGGAGAAAAAAAAAGAAGATAGATAACCAAACAGCTTGTAAAGTATATATAAACCTATGTAAAATGTAATTTTATAAAACATTATACTTTATAAAATATGTATATTAATATGGGACTACATATACAAAATGTTAATGCTTATCCCTGATGGAATTGCTTTGTTTTTACCTTTTAGAACTTTTAATAATTAATTTATATAAATTATATAATTAGGACAAAAGTTTTAAGTTGTTTATCATTATGCTAGTTAATTATCCATTTTGACTGAAGTTGTTCTTTGGTAAAGCATGCAGTTCTTTGATTCATGGTCTTTAAAATGGCTTAGAAACGTTCTGACTGCTTTTCTCAAATTACTGGGGTAACATTCATAACTTTGTTCATAAAAATAAAATTTGTTCGAATTTATAATACTCTTTCTCCTTACATTGTGGCCTATGTTCATTTTGTTCCACCTTAATTCAGCTGAGGACAATTAAAAGCCTTCGATGTCTATGAATCCTGCAATTCGAATGTGACATTTTGAGTTTACATTGTGGTGGCTTTAAACTTGGGTTGGGAGTGCATTACTTGCATAAGCTTAAAGATCCTTGAATTGGGTAAATGTACAAGACAAAATGGACAAGAATGCATTTTTATTCCTTTTATTAGTTCTTCTGCATCAGAATATTGAATGAAATATTTTCAGTTGTCTCAGTTTTGGCTGAGGCCCATGAGTTTAAATCAAAGGGTATAAAGTGAACACACATTCTAGAAATTGCCAGGTCATTTGTGAGATTTTACTAACAGGGGACTGGAAAACTATACCTTGTTCCTCAGCACATGTAAAGGTATATAATGGGGTGGCTGGTAGAGGAAGATCAGAAAAGAGGATTTCTTTGCAGGAAGTTTCCTGATTGTTCTGCATTCCCTCCCTCTTCCCCTTACTACTTACAGACTGGAGGTGCTTTTCAAGAGAAGAGACCATTTTCTCCCATTGGCTGAATACTGGCTGAGATGCAGAAAACTTTGAGCCCCAATACAATGAACTTAAGAGCAAAACATGATAAAAGTCTGATCTGTGTCTGATGTAGTTGTGGGGGTAGGGGATGGTTTGGATTGGTTCTTGACCCTCAGCTATAAACATCTCCAAAGAATAACATAGCTGTAGTTCCTTGAAGGCAGACCAGGTGGAAAGCACTGTGGGAGATGCTGGTTAAAATACCCTTGCAGTAAGCAATGGTAGATATTTCCTGCAGACTGAAGTGGGAATACTGGGAAGGAAATTAACCCAAGGAACGCCTAGAGCTACCAGTAGTTAGAGGAGGCAAGGAAGACCAAGGATTTCTAGAAAAGATCAGAAACTAAGAGACAGGCATAGAATGATTTCTCTTCAGAGCTTACAGAAGAAACCAACTTTCTGCCATCTTGATTTCAGACAATAGCTATCCAAACTGAAATGCCATTTGTTATGGAATCTCTAGGAAATTAGTATAGCTAGAGCACATAAAATTTGATATCTAGACAAAAACTATTTTGAGTAAAGATCTTACAATAGTTTAAGCAGCCCTCAAGACTGGCCCCTGACTGTCTCTGACCTCATCTTCTGCTTTCCTCTTATTCACTCTATTATTTCAGCTTCACTGCCTCCTTCCTGCTCCATGAATTCACCAAAAACTCCCCATTCTCAGTCCTTTGCACTTAACAAAAGCACTAAATGCCCTTTTCTTCTCCATTCCATTTCCTCCACCATCTTGCATAAATTGCTTTCAAAACCACTTATCATTTTACAAAATATATGTTTGTCTATTTTTATCATAATCTGTCATTATCAAATAGAATATGTTTCTTGAAGGCAAAACAGTATTTTTATATTCTTGGGACTCAGTAAATAAAGATAGTATGAATGAAGTATTTGTCAGATATCTCTGAGAACAATTTTTTTAAATAAAAAATGTAATGAGATATGTCAATGCATTTAATGACCTAGACAAAATTGATTATTTTATGGAAAGTAAAAATTCTAAAATTAGACAATAAAGAAAAATAACTCAAATTTTTGGAAATACTACTAAATAAATAGAAATGGCAAACTCCTCACTTCAAAATTTTAAGAAAGACACTCTCTGTCTTATATATGATATCCAAAAAAGGGGAAAAAAAGGAAAGAAATAATAGATAAAATAGAGCTCATTCTATATATGATATGTAAAAATTATAAATGCATATAGGTATACTTAGTTTTAAATACATAAAGAAAATTTGAGAGATCCTCAATTGACTCTCACGTATTTGTCTTTTATTCTCTCACAGTCATTAAAGTTCAAGCCAACAAAAGTGAGAAAAAATTAGTATAGTGGGACAATACTGTCAATAGTTTGTTCTGGTAGGTATATATAATTATTATACCCAGTAGTTACAGAATACACCTTCTCTAGTAGCATATGCAGAACATTTAAGAACCTGACCACATATTAGATAATGAAACAAGTCTCAGCAAATTTAAAGGAAAAGATACTATAAATCATCTTCATGGACACACACAAAATTAAGTTAGAAATCATTCATAAAATAAGATAACTTAAAAAAAATTAATGTTTATTTACTTCTGAGAGAGAGAGACAGAGTGCGAGTGTGTGAGGGGCAGAGAGAGAGAGAGAGAGAGAATCTGAAACAGGCTCCAGGCTCTGAGCTGTCAGCACAGAGCCAGATGTGGGGCTTAAACTCATGAACCACGAAATCACGACCTGCAATGAAGTCAGATGCTCAACCTACTGAGTCACGCAGGTGCCCCCAACAAAGATAACTTTTGAAGAGCCAATATAGTTGTAATAAGAAATCACATTTTAAAAAAAATATACTCTGGAGAAACAGAATTGTAGACCTTAGTGAGGAAGGTTTGGTGCTTTGTTGGTAACTCTGAGGAGACTATATGTGGCAGGAATCAGGACTTTGACTGGAGTCCTGCCATAGGTCACTTTTCTTATTAAATGTGGGCTTTCTGGTTACTTCATATTGCTGACCTGGTTGCCACCTCCTCCTTCTCTTCCCTTTCCTCCTGAGCTGGCCTGATACACCTCTCAATGCCATTTCTTCTTTGGCATTGTATGTGGAACAAGTGGTCTTTGGGAAAATATCATGAAGAGAGATTGAGGCACAGTCTTAACTATTGACCTGAATGCACAACTAGAGGGTTGTCTTTCTCCACTGCAACCCATAGAAAATCCTGTAAAAGCAACTGAGAATGCATCATATAATTTTGTGTTTTGTGATGTCCAGGTATATAAACCAATAAATTTCCTTATCATTGAGCCAATTCTCAAACTTGAGATAATACTGAAACTTCCTGTATTGTTCTCACCTCTAGTACTTTTTCATGTCTCTGCAAATTGATACACACACACACACACACACACACACACAAAACCCTACCTTTCTAAGACATTTATGTTATACCGCAAACATCATGGACAACTATTAGGCATGTTTACCATAAGTCTTGTAACAGGACTCTAAAAGACTTAATAATTTTGGAAATGTTTCAGTAACTATCTTAGAGATATCTTAGTAATCTGATTGTTTTTCTAATTTTTGTAATTATCTTCAAGGTCCTGTTGCAGTTATTCTTATAAGTATCTATATAAAATGGACATAAGTACTATAAGTCATTATGTATTCAATTGGAGTGTTATTAAATTATTTTGTCAAGCTCCAACAGAAGAAATGAACATGAGATTTTAAAAATTTTAGCTATGCTCAGTTAAACCAATGTAGAAACTTATAAGATGGTCAACGAGTTATGCAGCTAGAGTAGATTTCAGCAAAGCTCTGAAAACTCAGGGCCAGTCCTTGCATATGGCTTACTCCTATAAAGACACAATTACCAAGCTAATGTCTCTGGTATTTATAGAACATCAAAACCTCAAAGTTAAAAGAACAGTATTCTCCCATTTTCTAGTAAATGCAGTCTTCATACAATTCAATTACAAAGCTTTGTTATCGAAGCAAGTTTGAGAAAACTCTCATAAATAATTCTTTAAATAAGACAAATAATATATGTAAACTTGGTCAAGGAAGCCAGTCCATCAAGAACTATAACCTGTAAAATATTTTCTATATTCTAAATTCATAATGTATCTACACCATACAAGAAAAGTACTAAAAGGGGAAATTAAAATCCCATCTCACAGATTAACTATATTGCAACAATCCTTACAAATACATTAGCAAAATATATCCAATATTATATACAACTAAATTTATATATGTTAAGAATTATCTGTAGTTGGTCACATAGGCAAATAAGTATGTTAAGGCAACTATATATCATGACTACCATGTAAATGTTAGTTTGCTCCACACAATGGAGCAAAAGGACTGGTTTGTTTTTGTGAGCTGTAAGGTTTCCTACCTTATGAAAAGCCACTGAGCCTTTGTCCTGCATCCTAAATTGTGACACAACCCACTGCAATCTTAGAATCATGGGCCCCTCACATCATGTTGTGGGGACTTGGAAGCAAGGGAAACAGCACAATTATGCTTATATCCATACTGCTTCCTCTGCCTAGAGAAATGAAGTCCTTTTTTGTTGACTCAAGAATATCCTGTCATCTACCATCATCCTGAATCAGTAACAGGGAAGTGGAATAAAAGCTGATATTCTCTGAATAATCTTTAGAATATAATTACATAAATACCATATTATGTAATGAACTACATACAAATGTGTATGTGTATATATAATCATGTCAATAATTATTAAAAACTATTTAATAGTATTCAATAGTTATACATGACTTAATATTTTAGCAAGAAAGGAACTTCCTCAACATGATAAATCCTATCTACAACATCTATATATTATGCACCATTTGTAACTATGCATAAGAAGACTCCTGATTGAAATCAGAAACAAGTCAAGTATGCCTGCTACCAGTATTTCTACTTACATTAAAGTGGAGATCTTAGTATATTTGGATATATAAAAATAAAATTCCATCTTTAACTCATGCTACATACAAAAATGTATCTTAGAAGTATATTATTTATATCAATTCCAGGATTTGTAGACCTAAATATGACAAGTAAAACTAAAAATATTTGGAAGAAGAAGACTACATGATATAAAGATTTCTTAAAGCCTGGAAAATCATTATAAAACTTCAAGAAGAAACTTCCAGTTTCCAGTTCCCCCTGTTAGGAGCTTAGAAGCCCCCCCTATGTTATAACAACAAATAAAAAGCTGAATAGACTGAAAAAGCAACAACTCTTCTTGGATTCCTAA
This sequence comes from Panthera uncia, assembly GCF_023721935.1. Classification (NCBI taxonomy): domain Eukaryota; kingdom Metazoa; phylum Chordata; class Mammalia; order Carnivora; family Felidae; genus Panthera; species Panthera uncia. The sequence continues at coordinate 54,871,769 of NW_026057580.1, read as the reverse complement.
GACACGGGGTAGACCCTAAGACACGGGGCAGAAGACACGGGGTAAACAACTGTCCCTAAGTTTGGAGGGTCAGACAGACAAAATCAACACAGAGAGTCATGGCTTACCTGAACAGAGAGACTCGCCAGTAGAAATCACCATAGGAACTGGTGCAGAGTAAGAAAACCTGAACTATAACTGACAAACTGCTGGAGGTTCAGTGTGGACAACTCTTAGAGTTAAAAACTCCAGGGGGACTAAGTCATATGGAATCCCTTACAGTTTAGGAGATTTACCCCCAGGAGATCCACCAGATTTTCACAGTAAATATCAGAAAAGAATCGAAGCTGACTTCTTTGGTAGGGAAAGGGGAAAAGGAACCATTTTGAAACACAGCAGAACATTCTATCCTTAACAAGGCTTGCCCTCAGGAGAAACAAGTTAACTAGAACCTAACAGGCTGGGATATTATCAGAGCCTAACTGACCTGGAGAAAGGAAATACCCAACTCAAGCTGTAATCATCCTGTCCCACTTAAAAGAAGAGAGAAAACAACAACAACAACAAACCTGAGAAACATTTGTGAAGTTCACAGTCCAAAGGCATAGGATCACAAAAAACTGAGACTTAACCCTAGGGCTATAGAAGGCTTTCCTTCTCCCCCACACTGCACTACCACATTACTAAAGGCCTTTTTACAGCAGTTGCTTTCCCTAGTACATCATGACCTGCTATCAAGAAAAAAATTGCAAAGCCTACCAAAAGAAAAAATAATCATAATAAAATGAAGAGACAAAGCAATCATTAGAATCACAAATAGGAGTAAGTTGGAATTATCAAACTGGGAATTTAAAACAACAATGATTAGGGGCACCTGGGTGGCTCAGATGGTTAAGCATTTCACTTAGGCTCAGGTCATGATCTCACAGTTTGTGGTTTCCAGACTGCATCATACTCTGTGCTGACAGGTCAGAGCCGGGAGCCCACGTAAGATTCTGTGTCTCCCTCTCTCTGCCCCTCCTCTGCTCGCACCTTGTGTCTCTGTCTCTCTCAAAAATAAATAAGCTTAAAAAATTTTTAAAACAACAATGATTAATATGCAAAAAGCTCTAATGGATAAGTAGGACACAAGAAAAGATGAGTAATATATGCAGAGAGATAGAAGCTCTAAGAAAAAAAGGCTAGAAATAAAAAATGTAATAAAAAATTGAAAAATGCTTCTGATGGGCTTAGTAGGCTGGACACAGATGAGGAAAGAATCTATGAGCTATAGGATATATCAATAAAATACTCAAAAACTGAAAAGCAAAGAGGACAAAGATGAAAACAAGCCAGAACAGATTGTATAAAGACTGTGGGACAACTACAAAAAATGTAACAAGTATAATGGGAACACCAGAAGACAAACGAAGAGAAAAAGGGGCAAAGAAATACTGAAACGATGACTGAGAATCCCCCAAATTAATTTTGGACACCAAAATACAGATCCAGAAAATCTAAAGAACACCCAACAGGATAAATGCAAAAGACAAAACTGATACAAAAACAACTAAAAACAAACAAAAAATCTCTACACCTAGGCATATTATCTTTAAACTACAGAAAATCAAACCTAAAGAAAAAAAAATTCTGAAAGAGCCAGCGTGAAAAAACACCTTAATTACAGAGGAACAAAGAATAATATCTGACTTCCTCTCAGAAACTATATAAGCAAAAGTAGGCCAGGATGAACTTATTAAAATTTTGAGAGAAAAATAATACCAACCTAGAAGTCTTTACATTTCAAAATTTTTGTTCAAAAGGAGAAATAAAGTCTTTTTCACATAAACAAAAATTAAGGAAATTTGTTGTAAGTAGATATGCCTTGCAAGATATGTAAAAATAAGTTGTTTAAACTAAAGGAAATTAATGTAGATAGATGATAGATGATAGATTACTATGTATGGTTATATATAAGTGAAATGAATGACAGCCATGATACAAGGGACAGAAGGGAGTAACTAGCATTATTTTGTTATTATGAGGTACTCATACTACCTGTAAAGTAGTATAATGTTATTTGAAAGTAGACTTGGGTTAGTTGTAAATGTTTATTGCAAACTATAGTGGTGCCACTGAAAACGTTTTTTAAAAATGTGTAACTGATATGCTAAGAAAGGAGAGAAAATAGAATCATAGAAAATGCTCAAGTAAAACTACAAAAGGCAGAAAAAAGTGAAAGACAAAAATAGGAATAAAGAACAAGAACAACAAGTAGAAAATAGTAATGGGTATGGTAGATACTAATCTAAATATGTAAATTATCATTTTGAGTATCAGTGGTATAAATGTCCCAATTAAAACAGAGATTGTCAGAGTGGATCAAAATATATGACCTAATTATATGTTGTCTACAAGAAACCCATTTTAAATATAAAGACACACAGATTAAAAGTGAGTGGATAAAGAAAAATATACCATTCTCAAACTAATCAAAAGAAAGCAGGAGTGGATTCAGACAAAGCAAACCAAAAATAAAGACAGTTCTTTTTATGGCTAGATAATATTCCAGTGTGTGTGTGTGTGTGTGTGTGTGTGTGACATCTCTTTTATCAATTAACCACATCTTCTTTATCCATTCATCAATTGATGGACACTTGGGCTGTTTCCATAATTTAGCTATTGTAGATAATGCTACTATAAACATAGGGGTGCATGTATACCTTTGAATTAGTATTTTTGTATTTTGGGGGTAAATACCAAGTAGTGCAATCCTGGATAGTAGCTTAGACCTATTTTTACTTTTTTTGAGGAAACTGCATAATGTTTTCCACAGTGGCTGCACAGTTCACATTCCTAACAACAGTGCAAGAGGGTTCCCTTTTTCCCATATCCTCACCAACACCTGCTGTTTCCTGTGTTGTTGATTTTAGCCATTCTGACAGGTGTCAGGTGATATCTCATTGTAGTTTTGACTTGTATCTCCATGATGATCAGTAGTGTTGATGATCTGTCCATGGTTCTGTTGGCCATTTGTATGTCTTCTTTGGAAAAATGTCTATTCATATCTTCTGCCCATTTTGAATTGGAGTATTCATTTTTGGGTATTGAGTTTGATAAGTTCTTTATATATTTTGTATACTAAACTTTATCAGATGTAATTTGCAACTACCACCTCCCATTCTATAGGTTGCCTTCTAGTTTTGTTGATTGTTTCCGTCACTGTGCAGAAGATTTTTATCTTGATGAATTCCCAATAGTTTATTTTTGCTTTTGTTTCTCTTGCCTCTAGAGATGTATCTAGAAAGAGGTTGATGTGGCTGATGTCAAAGAGATTGCTTCCTGTGTTCTCTAGGATTTTTATGGTTTCAAGTCTCACATTTAGATCCTCAATCCATTTTAAATTTACTTTTGTGTATGGTGGAAGAAAAATGGTCCAGTTTCATTCTTTTGCATGTTGTTGTCCAGTTTTCCCAATATCATATTTTGAAGAGACTGCCTTTTATCCATTGGATATTCCTTCCTGCTTTGTCAAAGTTTAATTCGTACCATTTCCAATGAAATGGACTGACTTAGACAGCATTATACTAAGCGAAATAAGTCAGTTAGAGAAAGACAAATACCATATGATTTCACTCATATGTGGAATTTAGGAAAAAAACAAATGAGCAAAGGGTTAAAAAAATAACAAAAAAAGAGAGAGATTGAGAGGGAGGCAAACCAAGAAACAGACTCTGAACTATAGAGAACTGATGGTTATGCGGTGGGGGTGAGGCTGGGATGAATAGATAAATGGGGATTAAGGAATGTACTTGTTATGATGAGCACTGGGTGTTGTATGGAAGTGTTGAATCACTATATTGTACACCTGAAACTAATATTATTACACTGTATGTTAACTAAATGGAATTTATATAAAATCTTTAAAACAAGGAACGTTATTAGAGATAAAGAAGGGCATTACATAACGATAAAGGAGTTAATTCTCCAAGAAGACATAGCAATTCTTAATGCATATATACCTATCAACATAGTGTCAAATTACATGAGGCAAAAACTGATAGAACTACACAAAGAAATAGATGAATCCACTATGATAGTTGGAGATTTCAACACCCCTCTCTCAGAAATGGACAGATCCTGCAGGCAAAAACATCGCTGAACTCAGTAATACCATCAATCAACTGGATATAATGGACATCTTTAGACTACTTCATCCAACAACAGCAGAATACACATTTTTCTCAAGCTCACATGCAACATTTACCAAGTTCGACCATAATCTGGGAGATAAAACACACCTTAACAAATTAAAAGAAAAAAAAAGAAATCATATGTCTACTCTTAGACTATAGTAGAACTAAACTAGAAATCAATGACAGAAAGATAACTGGAAATTCCCAAAATACTTGGAGATTAAATAACATACTTCTAAATAACACATGAGTCAAAGAAATAAGTCAAAAGAAAATTTGAAATGTTTAACTAAATGAAAAGGTAAACATAACTTAATCAAAATGTGTGGGATGTGGAGAAAGCAGTGCTTACAAGGAAATGTATGACATTGAGTGCATATATTAGAAAAGAAGAAAAATGTCATCAATAATGTAAGCTTCCATTTTAGGAAACTACAAAAAGAAGAGAAAATTAAATCTTAAGTATGAAGAAGAAAAGAAATAAGAATTAAAACAGAAATCAATGTAATTCAAAATAAGAACTCAATAGAGAAAATCAATGACACCAAAGCTGTTTTTTTGAAAAAAAAATCTATAAAATCAATAAACTGTTAGACAGGCTAACTAAGACAAAAAGAGAGAGGGAACAAATTACCAATGTCAGAAATGCAAAAGGGGTTACCATGACAAGTGCTTGTTAATTATATTTAATAAGCTGGAAAAATGTAAAAATCTTAAAGTTTAATACCAATGAGTTTGATTGCATGAAAATAAAGTAAATTTTATTAAAATAAAATTGAAGAACTAGTAAACCTCTGGGTAGGTATATTTTTTCTCCTTTAAATTCTTGAACAAATGTATGATTATTTAAAGGAAAGAAAAATTAAAATATCATCTGAAGTGTTTCAACATATATAGGTATGTATCTATGAAAAGACAAAAGAAAATGAAGGCAAAAAAAGGACATAATGGTGGTAAGTTTCCTTAAGGAGGTAAACTATTATTTCTAATTAATTTCACAATCTAATTAATAAATAACAAATATATAAAAATTTTACTTAATAATATATACTGTAATCACTGAAACAAAATACATGAACACCACCTGCACACATAGAAAACCTAGAATATAGTGATGTCATGAGGGTAAAAGGGAAGAAATGGAAAAACATATAGCAACAAACACTAATCACAAGAAAGCTATACTGACTAAAATGTATGTATATAAATGCTGACTAAAGTTTGAGAAGCACTGATCTAGGCAAACAGAGAAGTAAAACGTTTAAGGCATCGTTATCACTTACTTAAATTACTGTCAAAATAGCCAGTTACATCCATCCTTGCCCTGTTACAATCAATACTATAAAGAACAGGTAGAATATTGTTTTTTAAAAATTATATTAGATAGTTACACATCTGCACAAAACCCTTTATGACTCTGTATTGCCACTGCAATACAAATTCAATGTCTTTTACACTTGCAGAACTTTTTTTCAGTCTATAGAGCTGCTTGCCTCATCTTGAACCATTCTTGCTTCTTTGAGGCTCCAACATTCTGGGTTTGTTTGGTTCCTTCCAGTACGGACCTCTAGAATTTCATTGTTTTCATCCACCAATATTAAGACATAGTTGTCTCTGAACAGCTGCCATCCCACTTCATTCCTGTTTTGCCTTGCTAACTCCAACTTCCACTTCAATTTCACCTTAAAATTAACTACCTTAGGGAGACCTATGCTGGTCTTTAAAACTCTATAATTGTACTCTCTGGTAGGTAATTACCACGCACAGCCAATACTTGAGTGCCTAACTCCTTGAGGGAAGAGAATATAAATTATATGGAATTCTTCTGCATGAGAGATCTCTGTATTCTCCCTCATTAATGAATAAATCAATAAGTATATTATTGTATTTGTTTCTGTGTGGACTGAAGTAAATGTGGACATCCATTTTATACTTTGATGATAACAATGGTACTTTGTTGTGCCATTCATATTGTTCTAGCTTTGGCCATTTGGCGCTCTTTCATTTGGCTTCTGTGTTCCTTTAACATAAGCCCATCATTGTGTGTGTGTGCGCATGTGTGTGCGCATGTGCGTGCAGGCATGCACAACTGCAAGTATAACAGAGGGAGGGAGCTGGGAACTTCCTTAATTTTTAGATTTGGGAACATACTATAACATACACTGAGGTCATCTTGTATATACTCTGCCCCGGTCCTAAAATCAGCCATTTGTCCAAGGATCCCTTGTTCTCCTGAAGAATAGTATTAGTAACCAAAATCTGGGTGCTAGGTGTACTTGCTGCTACTGGATATCATTGCTTCTAGACCCTCAGCAAGGAAATATATATGCACATACTAACCTATGTATATTTGTATATCTATACATATTTCTACATGCCATCATCCATATCTGCATTAAGGTAAAAATGAATTCATGCTGATATCTCCAATATCAGCCCATTATACATGGATCATTTGAACCTCCTCCCTTGCTTATATGCAACTCCCCACTCCAACAGGTGATAAACTTGGTTTCATTTACTTAATTGTTCAATTCCTATATACATGTATAGTGTTTTCACAATTGTTAATCTTTACTCATATGGGAATCAACTTTGTTACTTATAGTACAGTGCTTATGTACAGTTTCTTCTGCATTTATTCTTAAAGACTCCACCTATTTCCAGAGTTACTATTTCCAGAGTTGGCACATTTCATCCCACTCCCTCTTACTTTTAAAACAGGAGTTATTTGGGACACACCTGGGTGGTTCAGTTGGTCAAGGATCTGACTCTTGATTTCAGCTCAGGTCATGATCTCATGGTCCATGAGTTTGAGCTTCACATCAGGCTCTACACTGACAGCGTGGAGTCTCCCTCCCTCTCTGCCCCTCCCCTGCTCAACTCTCTCTCTCTCAAAAATAAAATAAAGAAACATTAAAAAAATGGGTTATTTGCTTAACAAAGGATGATGCCTCAAATTTATTCTTAATTATCTCTATCCAAACTTAAATAAGGATTTGTAATGGAATTGTGAATATATTCAAAGTATTAATACTATTTGGTTTTTATACAAGTTTTACTTTTGGCTAGGAACTTGAGGCTGGATAGACTGGCTTCCCAAAAATCACAATTGGAATTAAAAGGCCTTTTTAAATTCAAAGATATATACACAGATCACTTAAACATCCCCAAATGGATTCATACCAAAAATATTGTAACCCACTATTTTGAAAACAGTAGGCACTTTGTAAGCAATTTATAAAAAAGTCAAATGGCATTTACTTTTTTGCTGAAACTACCTGAGAACATATAGCCAATGAAATAATTCTTTAATATAATTGCAAAAGTGGGGATAACTAATATTTCCTTACTTTCAGATATAGCAAACAACTTGTAAAGAAAAAATAAACAAATTCCCTACTTGATTAAAAGGTTTTGTTTATAACATAAATAAACAATATGTATACAAGTGTTCTATATTACCTTTTTGTTTTTATTGTACTATTTTATTTTATTTCATTTATTTTAACATGATGCAGAGATTTATGTTGGAGAAAGATAGATGTGCTAACATATAACTCTATCTCACTTTTCCACCTTCATGTTTACCCTACATAATTACACAAATATTTGTATAAAAAGAAATAACAAGCAGAGCATTTCATATTAACATTAAAAGAGGTAGAATATTTTGGGGGGATAAAGTGATCAAATTTATCCCCAAATGACACTTTATATAATTTAAAATCAGCTTCCAAATCTCGTCAAGCATCTACATATAAAAAACAGGGGTAATACTCCTGACTATATGGACATTTTATGAGGATTAGTAAATAATGCCTGCAAAGTTTTTTCCATTGTCTAGATTTCAGCATTAATCACATACAAAATATCATTATTGAAAGCTATACAGAGACTCTTCAGATAGGGCAGAGATAGATTTTTTTAAAAGACAATGTTATATTATGTTCTGGATTATTACTTAATCCTGCCTATCTCTACTAAATATAATTTTGAGAGGCTGGATGCTGTAACTACTTACTAATTTGACTTCTGGACACCATATACTAAATGTGCTGTAATAATAGGCATTAAACTAGAGGCACATAACAGAAAAACTTACAAAGATTTGATAATATCTTTGAATTGGTAATTCCATGTTTAAGCAGACCTTGCTAATGTTTTCTTAAAAGAAAATCCTATAGAGCATATTCTTTCTCCCATACAAATTGTATACTTTATTATGCAGACAGCTCAAAAACAAAACAAAACAAAACATTTGACTTCATAGTTCAACATCTTCATTAGGTTATGGTTAACTGCAATTTTTGTCTTTATGTCCCAGCAGTGGCCTCCTGTTCTAAGCCGAGTCAATAGTAGATGCGTAATAATTTTTAAAATCTATACATGTGTAAGAAAGAAATCTTAAATACTGGTACAAAATTCTGCAGACATGTGATGAGGAAGCATATCTATTTGCTCAATCTTTAAATGGCTACTGTGTGTTAGCTATGAAAGATAAGATCATTAAAACAGTAATTAGAAGCTGCTAGGCATACGCATATCATCTGTTTAAGTCAGGAACAGTATCACATGCTGTGTAGAGCAGTACATAGGTATAATTTGTTTAGCCTTTCCCTCAAACAGCCCACTGGCACCTACCACATGCAGGTTTTAGTTTAGATGCACTAATTGTCTGATCCATTATATTGAAATTCATAGTCTTATTTGAAGAACTGATGAGAAATCATTATTTAAGGGATATCAAAGTGATGGTAATTGTGTAAAATAATCATTAGAGTCCATGTTTTGACAAGCATATCCTTTTCATCATTATTAACATCTATTTACTTCCTTGGGTTTATTTTTCTTTGTCAGTAGATATGTTAATTTTACTCAAGGAGGAAACTAAATCCTATGTCCAAGGTTTTTCCAAAATTCAAATTCAGTACTATTGATGTGTCTTTGTAGCTTTACTGTGATATTTTTAAAGAATGTGAGCAGAATATTAAAATAGGCCTTTAATGTCTGTGGCTTTTAATTTTAAATTGGGATCTGGTGTCCTATTTTTAAAAGTTTGGTGGTGTGATGGTATTCTACACAGGAAATGGATTAAGTGGCAAAATAATTTCTGAAATATCATATTAGAAACAGTAACAATAAGATATATGAGGAAAGTAGCATGGTCAAAATCATCAAACTCAAGAACCCACATGAAATTGTGTGGGTATACTGCAAAAGAAATGAATACCTTCATTGTAATTTTCACCACCAGAGTTAAATATTTATTAAGAGCCTACATTTGTATAGAAATAACAAGAAAGTCCAGGAATATTCATATTTTGATATGGTAAATCAATTATTTTGACCATATCATATTCTAATAGTTTCTAAAATTGATCATAGCCAAAATGATCAATTATAAAAATGATTTAAAAATACCCATTTTATGAGACCCACTTTCCTGTATCACTTACACAAACCTAGATACAAAGCCAAGACATAGCCAAAATTGTATATACTTAAAAATAAGTAACATAGAAGTGAGAAAATACATTATGAAGTGATAGAGTTCTTTTTCCCCCCATGTTTATTTATTTATTTTGAGAAAGAGAGACAGCAAGCACAAGCAGTGGAGGGGCCGAGGGAGAGGAGAGGGAGAGAGAGAATCCCAAGTAGGCTCTATGCTAGAGCTCAACACAGGGCTCAGTCTCACAAACTGTGAGATCATTACCTGAGCAGAAATCAAGAGTCAGATGCTTAACCAACGGCATCACCCAGGCATCCCAAAGTGATAGAACTCCTAAGATAATAATCAAGGAGATAAAAATAATAATCTAAAAGCTGAAATGATCAATTCCACATTCCTATCCAATATTGTATATTCACTAGAGTAAAAGCATGAAGGTACTGTGAGCAGAAGACCATGAGGAAGATGGAGGGATTTTTTAAAATGAGGCTAATGATAACATGTTCAAGTGACCTTTCTTCAATAAATTATTCTCACCATTCCATCCTTGAAAACTAGTATAATTTTGGCCTGAACCTTGGCATGCAGTTTATATTTCCATAAATGCTCAGATTCATATGCTGGAGCTGAATGAATAGTATATACAGAGGAACTCACTTAGTGACGTACAGAGATTTCAGGCCAGATTTCTTTCAGACTGAGGAATTAATCTTAATTCCTTGGTATCTACTTACCTCCAAAGAAATTAGATTCTACGAAATTCAAGTGATCTGGAGTCAGAGGACAAAGAGACTAGATACACTTTAATGATAATAGAGATAATTTACATACTCTCTCTAAAATTCAGTTTCCCTATTTGCAGAATGAGGGCAGGAAGAGTAATTTTCTCATCAAGTTGAGGTGGGGCTCAAATTTTAAAAATTAGTATGTGAAAATGTTTGATAAACTATTAAGTGAAATATAGCTGATATTTCCTTTTTGCATTTAATAACATGAACTGAAAACTTTCAGTTTTGGACAACAAAACTGATTGCCATTTTAAAAAGGCCTAAGTTACTAAGGACTCCTCTAAATGAATTTGGTGTGGGTGTGGTGGTAGGGGGAGAACACTGAATACATTTCCACATGGGTTTTTTTCCCAATGTTTTTATTTATTCTTAACAGACACGGAGAGACAGAGCACAAGTGAGAGAGGAGTGGAAAGTAAGGGAGACACAGAGTCTGAAGCAGGCTCCAGGCTCTGAGGTGTCAGCACAGAGCCGGACATGGGGCTCGAACTCACAAACCATAAGATTGACCTCAGCCAAAGGTGGACGCTTAACTGACTGAGCCACCCACGTGCCCCGATTTCCGTATTGTTGTTATTAAAGAAAGAAAGGGTTAAGGCCATCTCTCCCCGAGTTCTCCAGTTCTTCCTGAAGATATTACATATTGACAAAAATTTAGAGCTCTCAAGGATACACCAAAATAAATGCTCTCAATATAGTAGATTCTAACTTTGGTTTTCAGTTTCTACCTTCCCCACGCAGGAGTGCTTTATGGGGAGTCCACATTTAGTTAGTGGCATGTTTTCCATGCACTGGCTCTCTCCATTAATAATTCCTCTGCTCCAGCTAAATCAATGTCCTTGCATGAGGCCAGTACATAAAGGAATACTTTTTTATAAATACCAATCATGTATTGATAATTTAAATGTATATATCTTTCTTTGGCCACATTTGCTAAGAGCTGATGTTATTATTAGAAAAATAGGTTAACTTTTTTCCTCTTAATGAAATTCAGAAGTTGAGTCTTTTTCTCTTAACCCCATATCAATACTGATAATAATAATAATAAAGATGTCCCAATAATCTGCCAAAAAGAGTCCTCAGCCAGCAAGTAATAACTTAATTTCTGTATAGCTCAGGGGGGGTTGCAAAGGGAGTATGAGAAGTTCATTATTATCCAGCAGAAAAAAAGGGAGCATGCTAAGAAGAAAGCAGCATCTTTCCTACTGGGATTTCTCTTGGACTACATGATTTGCATGAAGGGCGCCACATCAAACACAGTGGGTGCCCTTTTTCAAATATTAATGTGAAGCTTGTTTTAAGTTCTCTCTTGACTTTGTGCCACCTTGTATCAAAGGAACTTAAAAGTAGGACTTGAGGGTGGGGGAGACTTTTCCAACTGTTTTAACACTTAGTGGAATTCTTTCTGCATTTGATCAGCGTACCTCAAATTCGTAATAATTTGACATATATGCACATTTTTCTAGGATGCCTATTTTCATGATCATTCTTTTTATGTTTTGTGTCTGTGTGGATTGTTTAAATATTCTAAACCGAAAGGATTTAAGAGATTGATAAGTAAATGGCACACGGAAGCAATAAACACAGACATTGATAGTTACTTGAATTTATTATGGAGGGAGGATTGCTAGTTGCTGTTATTTTAAATGAGAATTTTCAGCTATTTAAATAGAAGCTTTTAATCTCCTTCCTCTGGCATGATTAAAACAAATCAAATTTGGGGTCTAGTATGGAGATGAGTCTGTCTGGGTGCAGATGTGCATAAAATAGTGTATGGGTCATGGAATGAGATTGTTAAATTGATCCACTGTGAGTAAATCTAGATTTGTCTCTGTGTCTATGTGGGTCAAATAGTAATTTGATCTTGCTATTGCTTGTTAAATAATTTAGTACTGCAGCAGGATAGTTCACGTTCAGACATGTTTTTGATTATTAATTTCAAGAATTAAAATTTGAAATATTTATAGCTTGATGTCAATTTATGCATATTTCTTAAAACACAAGATTGATAGAAGATTTAAATTAGAAAAATACATCTTAAAATTTAAAATCTATGTAAGAGACTGGTTAGATTAAGAGCAAGATAATTTTATAAAATAATTTCATTAATATTGAATGACATATTATTGACTATATGTTTTCAGATGTTCTCCACAATAAGATGTTATCCCTCCTATTTTGTTCTGCTTTCTTCCTTCACTTTCCTCTAAAGTTGCATTAGCAGAAAAATATCATCAGTGTATCTGTCTATACTATAGGCTTATTTCTTCAATATGTGACATATTGCTAGGACAAATAAAACACAAATGGTAAATACAGCTGGTTTTAGTTTTTATTCAGTAATAATAGACAACCATTGGAAAACATTGTAGGGATTTTGACAGTGACCGCTAGAAATAAAGAATTTTACTTCACTCAGTACTGTAGAGGACTATGCAAAGAATATTTCATGTTATAATGTGAATGCTCACGTCCCCTTCATAATCCATCTGTTGAAACCTTGCCCCCACCTCCATGTGATGGTATTAGGAGGTGAGATCTTTGGGGGGTAATTAGGATTAGATGAGATTGAAAAGTGGGGCCTCATGAATGGAATCAGTGCTCTTATGAGTCATGACAGCTTGCTTCCTCTCTCTACTCTCTGCCATGTGAGGATACAAAGAGCAGTCATCAGTCTGCAACGGGGAAGAGAACCCTCACCAGAACTCAACCATAGTGATACCCTGATCTTGAACTTCCAGCCTCCATAACCATGAGAAATGAATTTCTCTTATTTATAAGCCACCCAGCCTAGGATATTTTGTTACAGCAGCCTGAACAGACTAAGATGCCTTTTTTGAAGAGTGTGCTTTAAAAATGAAACTGTGTGCGATGGACTGAATGATGCCCCCTGCCCTTCCATCCAGATTGGAGGCCTAACTAGAAATATGACATTGTTTGGAGATGGGGTCTTTGGGAGGTGATTTAATTTAGTTTAATTAATTTAGATCGATGCCTTTATAAGAGAAGAGAATTTAGATCAATGCTACCAAAGAGCCTGCTCTGTCTCTACCATGTGAGGACACAAAGAAGGTGGCCATCTACAATCCAGAAAGAGAGTTCTTACTAGAACTGGAACTCTGATCTCAGATTTCCAGCCTCTAGAACTGTGAGAAAAAAAAAAAGTTTGATGTTTAAGCCACCTACTTTATGGTGTTTTGTTATGGCAGCCCAAGCTGATTAATATAGTGTTTACACATCTACCTACAAGGGATAAAACTATATTGACTAGCAAAGTATTTTGCTATATATTTTTGGCATTAAATATTTGACATGAGTTTTACAAAAAACATTTGTTAAAAAGTATTAGTCTTTCATGTGTCTATAACAGCAGAGAGATTCTTAATGTACTATCATTATTTCCTCTATAATTTACTTCTCTGTGTTTATACATTCTTAACTACATAATGCATTACACGTGTAATACTAGAAAGAAATATGTACTCTCTTTGCAAAGAATGTATTTATTTCTCAATTTCTACCTTTAGTATATTGATTTTTGTTAAACTATCTCACGGTAATAGGTAATACAATGTAATGTAATAGGTGTTACAAACAAAACAATATATGTAACAATACACTGTTATCAAGCATAATTTAAAAGCCATGAACACACTACCAAACATAAAAGTTTTAACATCGCCAATTCCTTCCATCTAGACATGTGCTCTCTGGTCATTCCCTGGTGTTTTCCCATACTCACAGAGGAAAACACTGTCTTGGATTTTGGCTTCACCATTCCTTGTTTTCAGAAATAGAACATTACCGTAGAAGTTATTTCAACCAAAACAATATGCTGTACATTTTTGCTTGTTTCTGTGCTTTATGAAAATGTCATGCCACTTGATTTGCTTATGATAGGCAGACAAGGTCTATATACTAATCCCTAGAATGTATGACTATGTTACCTTACATGGCAAAAGGAATTTTCCAGATATGATTAATTTAAGGATCTTGAGATGGAGAGATTATCCCGAAATAGCCAATGGACATAATGTAAACCCAAGGGTATTTATAAATGAAAGTGGGAGGTAGAGGAGGCAGAGTCTGAGAAGATGTGATGACAGAATCAGAGGTTGGACTGATGCAAAAACCAGCTTGGAAGGTGGAAAAAGACTCCAAGCCACAGAATGTGGCAGCTTCTGGAAACTAGAAAGGTCAAGGCAATGCATGTTCTCTTAGAGCCTCTACAAGGAATTCAGCCTTGCTGACTCTTTGATTTTAGCCCAGCTTCACACGGTTTGGACTTCTGTTCTCCAGGACTGTAAGATAATTAATTTGTGTTGTTTTAAGCCACTAGTTTTATGATAATTTATTACTGCAACAATAAAAAACTAAGAAAAGTTTTTGGTTTTTGGTTTTGTTTTCACCATTGAGACAAATGTTGTTAGGAATATTAAGAACACCTTGTATCTGATGCATGGTGCAAATTTTCAAAATTTCTGTAGGTTATAATAACTACAACTAGAATTTCTGGTTGTGTTTTTCAAATTTTTAATTTTATAGAAAATGGAAAATTGTTATCTGAAGTGTTTGTACCATTTTTTTTCTCTCAAGTCCCAATGATCCTGGCATATGCTATTAACTTTGTAGAGGTTATTTTTATATTATGAGTATTATTTCTTCAGTGGGTTTTTTTTTGTGTGTGTGAAAATATCTTTTCTCAATTTGTGGGTTATAGCTTCACACATTTTATAGTGCCTTTTGTTGTAAAATGTATTCTATTTTAATGTATTCAACTGGGTATCTTTTTTCTATTTTAAATACAACTTCTCATTTTATTTTTCAAATGAACAGTACATTACCCTGTGTCATTTATAGACAATAATCTCAAAAAGAACTTTTGTCATACCAATTTTCTATTCATATGGTAGTCTGTTTCTTGACCTTGTTCTGTTCCATTGCTCTCCAAAACCATGTTGAGTTAATTTAAATAAGGTTAAAATGAGTTTTAATATCTGTTAAGCCAAATCTTCTCTAGGAGTCTGTTGGATATTCTTGCCTCTGTTTCGTTCCATATAAGTTTAAGTGGTGAGATATAGTATATACATTTAAAATGTTAAATTATTATATATTGTTTAAAAGATAAAAATAACATGAATATCAGTATACCTACCACCTAGACTATTAACAAAATAGTTCAAAATCTTTTACAGTTCCCTGTGTCTCTGCCTCAATACAATAAGGGGAAGTAAATAGTCTTCTGAAATTTGTGTTAAATATTCTTTTACTTTTTTAATTATATTAACATTCTTGAATAAATATACTACCAAAATCCACTGTATATAATTTTTAATGACTTGTTTATTTTAGCTGAACATTTTCTTTTAAGTATCAACCACATCATGCTTTGTTTGTGTTTCAGTACAGAAGCAAATTTGATTTTTATGTAATAACCTTATAGACAATTAACTTCTTTTTTTAATATATATAATTTATTGTCAAATTGGTTTCCATACAACACCCAGTGCTCATCCAAACAGGTGCCCTCCTCAATGCCCATTATCCACTTTCCATTCTCTCTACCCCCCCCCCCCCATCAACCCTCAGTTTGTTCTCAGTTTTTAAGAGTCTCTTATGGTTTGCCTGCTTCCCTCTCTATAACTTTTTTTTCCCCCTTCCCCACCCCCTGGTCTTCCATCAAGTTTCTCAGGATCCACATATGAGTGAAAACATGGTATCTGTCTTTCTCTGTATGACTTATTTCACTTAACATAATACTCTCCAGTTCCATCCACGTTGCTACAAATGGCCACATTTCATTCTTTCTCATTACCAAGTAGCATTCCATCGTATATATAAACCACATCTTCTTTATCCATTCATCAGTTGATGGACATTTAGGCTCTTTCCATAATTTGGCTATTGTTGAAAGTATTGCTATAAACATTGGGTTACAAGTGCCCCTATACACCAGCACTCCTGTATCCCTTGGGTAAATTCCTAGCAGTGCTATTGCTGGGTCATAGGGTGGATCTATTTATACTTTTTTGAGGAACCTCCACACTGTTTCCCAGAGCGGCTGCACCAGTTTGCATTCCCACCAACAGTCCAAGTGGGTTCCTGTTTCTTCACATTCTCACCAACATCTATAGTCTCCTGATTTGTTCATTTTAGCCACTTTGACCAGTGTGAGGTAATATCTGAGTGTGGTTTTGATTTGTATTTCCTTGATGAGGTGTGATGTGGAGCATCTTTTCATGTGCCTGTTGGCCATCTGGATGTCTTCTTTATTTTTTTTTTAAATTTTTTTTAACGTTTATTTATTTTTGAGACAGAGAGAGACAGAGCATGAGCAGGGGAGGGGCAGAAAGAGAGGGAGACACAGAATCTGAAGCAGGCTCCAGGCTCTGAGCTGTCAGCACAGAGCCCGATGTGGGGGTCGAACTCACAGACCGCGAGATCATGACCTGAGCTGAAGTTGGAAGCTTAACCGACTGAGCCACCCAGGCGCCCCTGTTGGATACTTTTTAATGAGTTATTTTTTACTTCTATAATATCAATTTAATTTAATAAATGGCATTGTGCATGTTCTCATGTTAAATCAACTTTATAATCCTGGGGTAAATCCAAAGAGGTCATGATTTGATTTTGTTCAATGTTATACATTAAAAAAATTTTTTTAAAATACAGTGTGTTTTATAAACTGTTATAACTTAAGGTAACAAAGGGCAAAATTTTTAGAAAACAAATTTTGACAAAACATGTTTGAAATGAGGAAAACATAAAAGGGAGCCATTCATTAGGAAAGAGATTGAAAGTATTCACTATGGCAAGGCACCTGAGTGGCTCAGTTGGTTAAGCATCTGACTCTTGGTTTCAGCTCAGGTCCTGATATCACAGTTTCACCGGTTCGAGCCCCACATCAGGATCTGCTCTAACAATGTGGAGTCTGCTTGGGATTCTCTGTCTTCCTCTCTCTCTCTCTGCCCCTTTCCCATTTGCACTGCCTCTGTCTCTCTCAAAATAAATAAAAAAATTTTAAAAAAAGACATGGCAGGTACAGGAAACTGATATGTTACAGTTCTATAAACACAAACATACACACAGATACTGAAATATACATGTATTTCTGTATTATCATATAGAGTCAAAAACTATGTACATATATATGTATGTGTATTTATATGTATATATATAATTATGTATGTACGTCATTTTATAATAATATATGTATTTCATTTATATGTCCATTCACTAAAAGTTAAAGCTCAGTGGATGAGTTAAACAGCACATAAGAAAGAACTGAAGTGAGATTTAGGAAAGTGGCAATTAACCACAAATGGTGAAAGATATGAAGAAAAACAAAATAAAAGATGTCAAAAAGTAGTGCATATTTCTGACATATCAATTTAGAGTTGTAAAAGGTAAAAAGAAGGTGAATTGGAAAATAAAATATTCAAAAGGTAATGATAAGAACTTCCAAGAACTGAAGAAGTTTTCAAATATTGTGATCACCACAAACTACTAGCCATGAAAAAAAGAAAAACAAAACAAAACAAAACAAAACAAAAAAACACTAACCCAGTCACTCTATGGTAAAACAACAAAGTGCCAAAACCCAAAAGAGATTCTTAGAGGCAGATTTTAAGATACACGAGATTTTCTAGAAAATAATTAAATGTCAGACAAATAGCCATTTTGACAACAAAAATGAAAGCCAAATGTCAGTGGAATTACTTCTTCTAATCTAGTAAAAAGGTAGTTGTCAATCTAGAATTTAATACCCAACTAAATTAGCATTCAAGTTTGAGAGACATATAAAAGCATTTCTATGAAGTAAGAACTTCAGGGGGTTTTAAATCAATAGATACTTACTAAAGTAAATTCTAAGACTGTACTGAGGAAGATTTAAAATTACTCCTCCAAATTTTGGACATACAAGAAGGAATGATGAGCAATCAGAATAGTAAATAGGCACAGAAATCTAAAGTAACATATTTATAAGCCAATAAAAATGAATTTTAAGGTTTAAACAACATGGAATAAACCTACTGGAATGGTTTATTGTGAGATGGGAAACAATTTACTTGGAGTTAAATCTTTCTAAGACATAGAACTAAAAAGATATAATCAATAACTTTGGCTTTATTTAATTATGCTGACTTTAAAACTTTAAGTCACTAAAATAATAGAATTAAAGAAAATATTTTCCAAAACTACAAAATGAAAGTGGTCTGAAAATATTCAAAAGAAATTCAAGAGCTACCACACTGTTTTCCAAGTGTCTATACATTATACATATCCTCCAGTAATGTATGAAAATTCCAATTTCTCTATAACTTAACTAATGCTTTTATTACAACCATCCTAGTGGTTGTGAAGTATCTCATTGTGTTTTTGATTTGCATTTCCCTCATGGCTAATAACGTTATGAATCTTTTCATGTGTTATTGCCATTTGTATAACTTCTTTGAGAAATGTCTATTCAGACCTTTTGCCATTTTTTCAATGGATTGTCTTTTTAGTATTAGAATAACAACTTATTATAATTATTTTAAGTGTTCTCTATATACTAAAGACATGAGTTCCTCATCAGTTATATGATTTTCAGTTTTGTTTTTCCATTTTGTGGGAGAAATGAAAATATATGTGCATACAAAAATGTGTATATGAATTTTTATGGTGCTATTATTCATAATAGCCCCAAATTGAAAACAGCTCAATACCCATCAACTAATGAATGGATAAGTATATTTATTATATACACACAATGGAATGCTATTCAACAATAAACAGAAGCAAAGTACTGATACATAGTCCAACATGGATGAACCCTAAAACCATGACACAAAGACGAACAAATCACATATTATATACTGGCATAATTCTATTAACATAAATATCCAGAATAGGCAAATCTATAAAACAGAAAGTATTTTAGTAATTGTCAAGGGATAGAGTTGGAAGTTGGGAAATTTAAAAGTGATGACTAAAGGTTTCTTTCTTTGCTGATGAATGTGTTCTAAAATCAGCTGTGGCAATGGTTGCACAATTTTGTGAATACACTAAAAACCACTGAACTGTACACTTCAAATGTGTGAGTTACATTATACGTAAATTATATCTCAATAGAGCTGTCACCAAAAAAAAGCCAAGAAAATAGATGAATATGAGTATAACAAAGCAAGATATGAAAAAACACAAAATATTCTGAAAAATAAATTAATCCAAATAAATCATACTTTACAACAAATATAAATTGCATAAATTTGCCCTTTAAAGACATTGTAATATTGGTTAAATATTTACTATAGAGCTATAATGTCATTACCTAAAAGCACATCTAAGCTGTAAGCATTGAAATTAAATGAAGAGAAGGATGCAGAAGAAAAATTGTAAGTCCTACAAAAATGCATATGTATCAATATCAAACAAAACATTTCAGATAGAAAATACCAACTTAATTATACAAGAACAATTTATAAGGAAAATCTAACAATTTAACTTGTTTATTATAAAAACACATACAAACGGGGCACCTGGGTGGCTCAGTTAAGTGGCCAACTTCAGCCCAGGTCATGATCTCACTGTTCATGAGTTCAAGCCCTGCGTTGGGCTCTGTGCTGACAGCTCAGAGCCCAGAGCCTGCTTCAGATTCTGTGTCTCCCTCTCTCTCTCTCTCTCTGTACCTCCCCTAGTCATGCTCTGTCTCTCTCTCTCTCTCTCTCTCTCTCTCAAAAAAATAAAACAAAAAAAAAACCCATAAAATAAAAATACATACAAACACACACATACACATATACACACATACACAAACACACATATACATACATGAATATGATGATGTTATATGTATAAACAAAATTTTCCAATTTTATTAAAATTTAAACAATTTGCTCAGTTATACATGGAAAATTTCACAAAGTGATAATATGTTATTAGGTCATAAAACAAATCTAAACATGACTCAAATAATTGTTAGTATAAAGACTATAGACTTTATACACCTATTATACAAGGTAATTAAGGGGGAATCCATTTAAAAAAAAACTGAAAACTTTTACATATGAAAGTTTAGAAACACAATTTCAAAATACTGTATGTGTCAAAAACACAATGGAAGTAAAAAAATTCTTAAGTACAATAATGGAATAATGTATATATTACTTTCAGAAGATGGTCAAGAAGTACTGACAGGAAAATTTACACTTTAAATTCCTAATGTAAAAATATAAAAGCTGAAATCACTGAGATAGGGATTCGAATCATGAAATTCAGTTAGAGGTATGATTTTTTGAGAATAAATTTATAAACAGTAAAAGAAAGGAATATAAGGGGCCATATATTAATGAGATAGAATATACTAACAAAAATAATTTAGATAAAAAGAGGCAAGCTTCAGCCAAGATTAGTTATGGAGGCTTAGGGCATCAAAGAAAACACAAATGAAAATACAAGAAATAAAAAAAATAGATTTGGATAGATTTTTTTGTCAGTAATATTAATATTTAGATGAATAGCATTTTAAACTAATAAAAACAAATATAAAACATATGAATAGATTATAAAATAATTAAACTGTATTATATTCTTTTATTCATGAATTCTACCAAATGTTCAATAATGGAAATTCCCAAGCTATTTCACATGCTTTCAGAAAACATTTTAAAAATGAGTAACTTCAACAAATTTTATAAGGTTTATAGGATTATGATACTAAAATCAAAAAAGAACCTAGGAAATTAAATCACAATTCAATCCTACTATCATAAACTCTAATGTTTGAAATAAAAATTTAACAAATTAAAAATAGGAATATGTATAAACATAATTGTCACATACCAACAAATTTAAATTATCTGCATAGCAAGAACAATTCAAAATTAGAATACCATCTAATGTAATTCAGCTTAATGGCAAGTATAAAGAAGAACAATGATAATGATAATTGCAATGTATTCAAAACTACTTTTGATAAAATTCAGTGCCATTTCATCATTTTATCTGTTTAATTTTTAAACTTTATTTTGAGAGAGAGAAACCGTGCATGATCAGGGGAGGGTCAGAGAAAAAAATCCCAAGCAGACTCCCTGCTGTTAGCTCAGAACCTGACACAGAGCCTGAACTTAGGAACTGTTGAGATCATGACCTGAGCTAAAGCCAAGAGTCAGATGCTCGACGGACTGAGTCACCCAGGGGCCCCCATTTTATGATTGTAAAAAGTCTCTTGCAGGGCACCTGCATGGCTCAATCAGTTAAGTAATCGACTTCAGCTCAGGTCATGATCTCACAGTTCATGAGTTTGAGCCCCATGTAGGACTCTGTGCTGACAGCTCAGAGCCTGGAGCTGCTTTGAATTATGTGTCTCCCTCTCTCTCTGCCCCTCCCCTGCCAGTGCTCTGTCCCTCCCCCACCAAAACTAAACAAATAAATAAAAATTAAAAAAAATCTTTAAAAAGTCTCTTGCAAAATAGAAATATGAAAGAATACTAGAGCCATTTCCTTTCGAATCAGGAATAAGAAAAAAATGCCCTCTAACACTTTTACTCATTGTTTTCGGAAGTTCCTAGTCACTGAAATCAGAACAGGAAATAAATAAATAAAATGATAAATACTGGAAATAAATAAGTCATAACATGCAGATAATACGGTATTCTACAGAGATGATGCAAAGCAGTCTAAAAATTATAAGTATTAAAAGTTTATCAATAATGATAGAAAAATATAAATATATTAAACTATATTCCTAAACACCAATATCAAAGATATGGCTAATGCAATTTCATAAAGAATATATATAACTTAGAGCGACATAAAATATAGGTGCCTAGCAATAGACATAACAATATGTTATATGTAAGTCTTATATGTAAGACTTTATACTTTGATGAAAAAGATTGAAAATGATATAATAGGGAAATAAATGATGTATTATTTATGTAGAATTCAGTCAGAGTAAATACAAGATATCAGAAAAAGACAACTGCTAGATGTATATCCTTGAATAATAAAGATAAGGAAGTATCAAAAACACAATCCAAAGACCAGCTTTCTGTGAGAGCAGAGATAGTTCATCTATAATAACAAAAAAGAAAGCAGGGTATAAAGGCAGCATGCAGGTAGATGGTAGTAGATGAGATTCTGGGTACTTGAGATTGCTTTAGTTGTTTTAGTGAAATGGGAAGAAAAATCTAATCAAGGATGAGGGTGGTGGAGAAGGCATTAGAGGTTTGAGAAAAAAAGAAGTATAAAATAACTGTATAAAGCAGTAGAAGGATGAATGGGATATATAAATACAGTATAAATTATATAAATGACAGATAGCCCTATGGTGCTCTTTTGATTAGCAGTCATGAAATTAAAGTGAAACCTAGAGGCATGTCTTTCCCTTTTTCCTTGAACAGATGAAGATACATGGTTGTGGGCAAAGAGTTGGATTTAGCCAAAATAGGATATTGCCAAAGTTGTATGAAGAGGGAAAGAAGCAGCAGATACTTCACAGCTTAAATAATGATGGATTGTGATGACAGGAAATGAAGAATATGGGTAGAAAGTGACAGATAGACAATCATTAGGGATAGTGTGGTGACATGGGTTGTAGAGAGAAGAGAGAATCACTGATCTGGAAGTATGGCAGTGAAAAGCAGAAGAGGGCACTACCAGCCGTGGAACAGGAGGTGAGAAAGTAAAAATACCCACTACATAAGAAGATTGTAAGCAGACAAGTGTCCTCAGTAGAGAGTGAAAATAAAGGAAATGTCAGAGCAAAGTTTGAATGTTTGGAGGATTTAGACACTGACTGAATATGTGTTTTCAAAAGTACATAAATATTTTAGGAGCTGTAGGGGTAGGCTTTGAGTTAGAATAAAGCATATAAAGCTTACAAGGATGAGATTCCAGGACATGGGGTGTGCTGAGAGTCATCAGTGCCTTGTGGTGTTGGATTTAAAAATGAATAAAAGGGAATAATTAAGTTGTTTTAATTGTCTTAAAACTTAGGTGAATGCTTTTTTAAAAATTCTGTACTCTAAGGATTATTATCATTTCTTCTCTTGCCAATCAGACTTGAGTTTTCAAAGTGGGTTTTAAGAATATTTTATCCAGGGGTGCCTTCCTGGCTGGCTCAGTCAGTTGAGTGTCTGACTCTTGATTTTGGCTCAGGTCATGATCTCACCATTTGTGAAATAGAGCCCCATCTCGGGCTCTGCACTGACAGCACAGAGCCTGCTTGGGATTCTTTCTCTCCCTCTCTCTCTGCCTCTTTTCTGCTCACTCTTGGTCTCTCTGTCTCAAAATAAATAAATCAATATTTTTTAAAAGAATATTTTAACCAGAATTTTAGATATTCTTTATTGGGAGAGCTTTTTAGAACATCTAACTTATTTCCAGTCAAGAAACCTAATGAGTGGCTCTTGGGTGGCTCAGTTGGTTGAATGTCTTAATTTCAGCTCAGGTTATGATCCCAGGGTTGTGGGATTGAGCCCTGCATCAGGCTCCACATGGAGACTGCTTGAGGTTCTCTCTGTCTCTCTGTCTCTCTTTCTCTCTCCCTGGGCCCTTCTCCCCTGCTCATGTTCTTGCTCTCTACAAAAAAAAAAAAAAAAAAAAAAAAAATTCCTAATGAGATATTCATTTCTAAAAGAGCCAGTAACAATTTTGGATGCTTTATTCTGTCAGACATTATATTATTTGGTGTACTTGAGTTTTCATGGACCTAACCTCCTTTCCAGTACTTAAGATACGCCCAAGGCAGTACTGGACTGTTTCTAATGGAGTTTTTATACTTATCTACCCTATAACAGACAACTGTTTTCAGTTATCAGTATCCTGAAAATGTACAGTAACAATATTATAATGTTATTATTTGTCTTCATTTAAAATATTTTTCCATGTTTTGTTTGATGCCAGGAAGGAAAGAGTGATCAGAGACATCGGATAGAATAACCCAGGGAACATGGTAGTTTAATATCACTTGCTGAAATAGGATTTGATCAAGGAACATTCTGATTAGATTGTAGTGTTTTCTGTGGCATAACCAATGCATATATGAGAACAGAAGCTTCGGCTTTATTGTTGTGTATATGTATGATTGTGTGTACATGTTTGCCAGATGTGTGTATTCATTTAGAATTTTCTCTAGAAAGTATGTCTCATTAATCGGGGAAAAGCAATAGCTTACTTAGGATCTTGATCCAAGTGGTAAGTGATATTTTTTTTTATTAAAAAAAAAGTCAGTATTGTCTTATTTTCTACCTCATGCTGAAAGGTAAATAATACCTCTTGGTTTATTTCATCCTTTATGGAAAAACTTTCTGAGTCTACAACCTTAGGAAATTTATCCACAGTCTGCAGCTGTGGATATCTCCCCATTTATGGTGTCTAAGATAGTTCTAGAAACCCTTCTAGAATTCCTAAGAATAATCAGTTTGTAGAGATTTCATTGAGTCAGAAAATGATTAAATAAGAGCATTTAACTTTTATTTTCTAGCTACAAAACAATTAATGTCCCATGAGATAGATATAAATCCTTAGGAAAAAAAATTAATGTGGAAGAATGCACAGTGAACTAACAGTCATTATCCCTGGAAAGAAGGATGGTCAAAGAAATGTGGGACCCTCTTATTGATTTTATATTGTTTGAGAAATTTAGGTTAAACATGCATTTTATAATTAAAAACTGAAAACCTAAAGTTTGAAAAATTCATACCAAATTTCCATTTTAAGAAGCAGATTATGAAACTTGACCAAAAAAATAACAAATCTGGAGAATATCAAACTTGAACAGCTGAATCACTTAATGGAAAATATATATATATATGAAAACAAAAGGCTAGACAACAATCCTGCTGCCACAAAGGAAGCCAGGAATTGGATGTAAATTCACTTCTGGTGTGTTAGTCCAGAAGTAATCCTGGCTGATACCAACGGTGTTGATCTAAGATATTTCACAAAAAGAAGTTTACTTTTTTGATTTCCAGTTATCTCAGAATGCAGGCAAGGGATCGATACCCATCTGAAGCTAATATGATGATTAAGTGTTTTTTCTTTTTATTTTCTGTTATATTTGTCTGCCTGTTGTCTTGATTTAGGGCTAGCTTGAAACAAAGATAAACAGAGCAATGAGGCTGCTGTAGTGGCACATAACAAACCATCCATCTTCAATTCACACACTTCTTCGAGTTTAATTAAACTTTAACACAAAATCACCATTCTCTTCATGAACTTCATGGGCTCTCGGCACAGGAACTATTGCACTCTGGGCTAATGGGCCTCCATAGCCATTTAGAAAAAGAAGTTTGATTTGTAATAGCAGAAGTTTCACATATAAAGTAATGGATGCTTTTAGTTTAGAAAAACCAATGACAGGTGGTGGGCAATCTGAAATGATTCAATTCAGCCAATTTTTTAAAATCTATTTTTCATGTGGAACATCAAAATGATTTTGCTTTGACTCATCCTGGCTGCTGTAGCAGTTTGTTTTAAAATTTCTCCAGTAAATGTCATTATAATGATAGAGGCCATGTCTTAAACTTGAATGTCATCTAATATTTGATATGTTTTGATTTTAGACATAACTGGGAAATTGTAGACATTGATTGAAAAAACAAATATACTTTGTTTATACAGTTCCTATATTCAAATACCACTAATAAAAAAATATTTTGTAATGTAAGAAATTATACAGTCTTAAAAAGGCCATCCAAAAAGCCCCACGTAGGTGCATAGCCTGTTTGAGTTTGTCTCCCTCCTCCATCTCTCTGCCCCTCCTACACATTCTCACACACACACACACACACTCTCTCTGAAAATAAATATATAACTTAAAAAATAAACATTCTTATTTTTGCCTCTAATTTACACATTTCAAAAATCTTTTAAAATCAATTTAGGAAATTTGGGGCGCCTGGGTGGCTCAGTCAGTTGGGCGTCCGACTTCAGCTCAGGTCATGATCTCACGGTTCGTGGGTTCGAGCCCCGCATCCGGCTCTGTGCTGACAGCTCAGAGCCTGGAGCCTGCTTCCGATTCTGTGTCTCCCTCTCTCTCTGACCCTCCCCCATTCATGCTCTGTCTCTCTCTGTCTCAAAAATAAATAAACCTTAAAAAAATTTTTAAATCAATATAGGAAAATATTAATTAATTCTGACTGAAACTTAATGTGTAAAAATAAATGAATTATTCTTTTACTAGAATATTTTTCCAGATTTATAAGGTATTAGTTATACATATTCCTTCATATTTCATGAAATCCTTTTGTGAACTTCTGGCCACTATATAATTATCCATGCATACTATGAAGAATGATACTGATTTGATTAGAGAAATCAGAACCTTATCTACTTGTTTCACTCCCTTCAAATTTGTGATTTGCTTTCCTTGGGAGTTATTGACTGAAAGTTGGAAAAAAAAAAAAGCAAAACTTGTCCTACTAAGTTCTCCATAACTCTTGTGGAAGATTTTTGGACTTGTCTTAAATGATATTCATTTCATTCTAACCCCTTAGGAAAATCTCCCCCTTAACCCATATTTAAAATATATATCTCATGTCTTTATCATCCAGCTTCCCTTACACTTACTGTCTCAACCTAGATATAGGCTCTTCCAATCATATCTGTCTTTCCCTGATTTGGAAGACATGTAAAACAGCATGAGGTAGTTGCATGTATTCTGCTGCTGCTATCTCTGTTGGCAAGCATAATCATGGATACACTTCACTGTTTGTAGAAGTTGTAGCAGAAGTTTTTAATGGGATTGTGAAAGGGTATATGTGCGATCCATGTTGGTGGAGTGAATTGTGAGCCTACAATTGTATATCCGTTTCCTGATTTCCTAACTGAGTCGTTGCAGAACTGGAAGCTCTCATGATAGATATTGCTGCTAGAAGCTCAATCCTGCTCCTGCTCCTCAGCACATCTAAAAATACTGTAAATATTACTTACCTAGAATAAATCCCTGTCTGCTATCTGCTGATTTATCCCAACCAATATATTCCTCCACCGAGTTAGGGCACACAGAACTACATATAAGGGCCTAAATAAACCCCTCCACTGGTAGGTATGTTGGAAATATATGCATACATTACTGAGTGTGGAAATAATACTCAATCCAATATGGTGAGCTCAGATTTCCCAGATTTTCCTATATCAAGACCTGCAGAACTGCAGTTTCTTGGCCATCACTTTTTTTTTTTTTTTTTGGCTGCCAGAGAATAATATGAGCGCAGTTTTTTTTTGTTTTTTTTTTTTTTTAGTTTTAGAACTTTGAAACTAATTTAGGACACAGGGAGATTTACTTTTTTTTTAAACAAATTCATACATCTATAACTGATATTGAAGGAAGGCATAGCAATTCCAATTCTGAAGTGTTATTAAACATCCTGTGTATTTGTGGGGTAGATTTTAGAACCAATTATGAGTCCTTATTTTAATTAAGTAAGAATTATAGTATGTTGATTTTTTCAGTAAATATCAATTGAGTCCCTAGATACTTGCCAGGGTATTATCCTGTGTCCAGTAGGGGAGCTATTGAGGTATTCTAATGACGAAAGCAATGTGATTAAATCTGTGCTTTAAAAAGTCCTCTGGCCTTAATATAAACAAACAAACAAACAAACAAACAAACAAATAATTCTTCTGGCTCCAGTGTGGAGAATTATTTGGAGCTGAGAACACTGGAGACCAAAGACTAGATAAAGAGATTATTGAAACAATACAGGTGAGAGATGATATTGATAGTAGTCCTTACAAAGAGGTGAGCTAGAAGGGTTCCTGAGGTAAAAAGATACAAACACAGTAGAACTTTAAGGATGATTAGATGTGTGGTAGGGGCACAGGTTGAGGAAGGCAAGGAAATTGAGATTGTATTTAGGTTACTTCTTAAGCAACTATTATACTGGTAGAGTTTCATATACTGTGCTAAGAAACAGAGGTAGAGATAAATTTTTGGTCATTTTGAGAGCTAGATAAGTGTGGCACTGATTTTTAAGTACATTTACTGTAAAAATTTCAAATATATTTAAGAACAGATAGAATAGTACCATAGTACTATCTACCCTCCTCAATAGAACAGTACCATTCACTGCCATACACCGATCACGCAATTTCAGCAAGATTTTACCACGTCTTTAATTTAACCTTTTTTAAATTATTTTTCATTGTTAACATATTTTATTTTATTTTTAAAGTTTTATTTATTTATTTAGAGAGAGGGAAAGGGAGAGAGAATAGGGTGGAGCAGACAGGGAGAGAGAGAAGCACAAGCAGGCTCCACGCTGTCCGTACAGAGCCCCACATGGGGCTTGATCTCACAAACCGTGGGATCACAACTTGAACCAAGATCAAGAGTCAGACACTTAACCGACTGAATCACACAGGTGCCCCCATTGTTAACATATTTCAAGGCAAATGTCAGACCTGTCTTTTTTTTGAGATACTTCAGTAAGTAGAACACATTTGTAAAACTAAGGACATTTATTTTTATATACCACAATATCATTTTCATATTTTATAAAATTGACAGTAATTATTTGAATTAATCTACTGGGCGGAGTATTATCATGTATTTATGATTAACTGTATTGTTAACATTTTTATTGATCAATCATACAGGACAATGCACAAATCCAAATTGTATAGTTTGGTGAAATATCATAAACTTACCCCTATAACAACTACTCAGATCATGAAATAGCAAATTATTGGCACAAAAACAGACACTCAGATCAATGCAACAGAATGGACAACCCAGAAATGGACCCAGAAACATATGGCCAACTAATCTTTGACTAAGCAGGAGAGAATACCCAATGGAATGAAGACAGTCTCTTCAGCAAGTGGTGATGGGAAAACTGGACAGCAACATGCAGAAAAATGAACCTGGACCACTTTCTTACACCATACACAAAAATAAACTCAAAATGGATGAAAGACCTCAGTGTAAGACAGGAAGCTATCAAAATCCTCAAGGAGAAAACAGGTAAAAACCTCTTTGATCATGGCCACAGCAACTACTTGCTCAACATGTCTCCAGAGGCAAGGGAAACAAAAGCAAACATGAACTATTGGAACCTCATCAAAATAAAAAGCTTCTGCACAGCAAAGGAAACCAATCAGCAAAACTAAAAGGCAACCGACAGAATGAGAGAAGATATTTGCAAACAACATATCAGATAAAGGGTTAGTATCCAAAATCTCTAAAGAACTTGTCAAACTCAACACCCAAAAAAACAAATAATCCAGTGAAGAAATGGGCAAAAGACATGAATAGACACTTCTCCAAAGAAGACATCCAGATGGCCAACCGACAAATGAAAAAATGCTCCACCTCTCTCATCATCAGGGAAATACAAATCAAAGCCAAAATGAGATACCACCTCACACCTGTCAGAATAGCTATCATTAACAACTCAGTCAACAACAGATGTTGGCGAGGATGCAGAGAAAGAGGGTATCTTTTGCACTGCTGATGGGAATGCAAGCTGGTGCAGCCACTCTGGAAAACAGTATGGAAGTTCCTCAGAAAATTAAAAATAGAACTACCCTATGACCCAGGAATTGCACTACTAGGTATTTATCCATGGGATACAGGTGTGCTGTTTCGAAGGGACACACACACCCCAATGTTTATAGCAGCACTATCAACAATAGCCAAAGTATGGAAAGAGCCCAAATGTCCATCGATGGATGAGTGGATGAAGAAGATGTGGTATATATATACAATGGAGTATTACTCGGCAATCAAAAAGAATGAAATCTTGCCATTTGCAACCACATGGATGGAACTAGAGGGTATTATGCTAAGCGAAGTTAGTCAGTCAGAGAAAGACAAATATCATATGATTTCACTCATATGAGGACTTTAAGACACAGAAAAGATGAACACAAGGGAAGGGAAGCAAAAATAATATAAAAACAGGGAGGGGACAAACAGAAGAGATTCATAAACATGGAGAACAAACAGAGGGGGTTACTGGAGGGGTTGTGGGAGGAGGGATGGGCTAAATGGGTAAGGGGCATTAAGGAATCTACTCCTGAAATCATTGTTTCACTATATCCTAACTAACTTGGATGTAAATTTAAAAATAAATAAATAAATAATATTAAAACATTTTAAAAAAGGAAATTATTACCACCTTAGATTGCCATTCTTGCTTCTGTAAATTAGTACTTCCTCCTTTCTCCCTATATACAGTCTTGAAAATAATCTTGACTTCTAAAACATAGACTAGTCTTTCCTCACATTTATTTTACATAAATGGAATTACATGTAATATATTCTTTCAACACTGACTTCTTTTGCTCACTGCTCTGTGTGTCATCTTAATCCATGTTATTTATATATAGTTATATGCATTCTTGTTACTCTATACTATCCCATTATATGAACACGTCATAACGTATTTATCCGTTACACTGATGATAGCCATTTGATTTATTACTTAGAACTACTATGTATAATGCTCCCTATAGATATTTTTGTTGATGTCTTTTATTGTACATACATATGCATTTTTCTTATTTATTTACTAAGAGTTTATACATGCTTGGAACACATATAGAACACATATATATTCAGCTTTAGTTCATAATTAAAAAGTTTTCCAAAATAGTTGTAGTAGTTTTCACTCTTGCCATCAGTCTATGAGAGTTCCTGTTGATCCACTTCCTTTCTAATACTTGGACTTGTCTACATTTATTTTTACCCATTATGACTGTTATTCAGTGATACTTAGTTGTAGTTTGACTTGAAGTTTCTCAGCTCCCATCAAGAATTTAATCTTTGCCCAGATATATTCATGACTTGGATTGTTTAAATAAAGTTTCTGCTCAAATATCTTGATACTTTTTAATTGGGTTTTTAATTGGGTTGCCTTTCCTTAGTGATAATAGCTTTTTGTTTTTGTTTTTGTTTTTGTTTTTGTTTTTTATGTTCATGCGTCCTTTCTCGGTTACAGGGGTTGCTAATATTTTTCTCCCTTTTCACTGTCTTAAAAATTATGAAGATAATAACATGATATTTTCCCCATGATATTTATATCCATAAGCTAGCTGGAATTAATTTTGAGGCAGGAGTTAAATGTCAAGATTCATATTTTCTATATGGCTAGACAACAAACTCAACAGCATTTATTAAAAAGACCATCCTTTTATCAGTAATTTACTTTTTACTAATATCTTTTGTTTTTCTTAATTTTTATTTTTAATGTTTATTTTTAAGAGAGAGAGCGCGCTAGCACGAGCAAGCACGAGCGGGGGAGGGGCAAAGAGGGAGCTAGACACAGAATCCCAAGCAGGCTCCAGTCTCTGAGCTGTCAGCACAGAGTCTGAAGTGGGGCTGGAACCCACAAACTGTGAGATCATGACCTGAGCCAAAGTCAGACACTAAATGGTCTGAGCCACCCAGGTGCCCCAACTTTTTACTAATATCTTTACATAACATTAATACCTATGAAAGTATGACTGTGACTATGTCTATTTTACCTAAAAGTTGTATCTTAGTAGCTAGAATAATGGGTGATATATCATATATAAAAATTATGAACTTATTAAGTAATTTTTCCTGTGAAAAACAACCCGCATCTTCACTATAAAGAAACAAAAAAATAGGGACACCTAGGTGGCTCAGTTGGTTGAGTGTCTGACTCGATTTCGGCTGATGTCATTATCCCAGTGTTGTGGGATTGAACCCTGCATGGTGAGACTGAACCTCATGTTGGGTTCCATGCTGAGTGTGGAGCCTGCTTGCAATTATCTCTCTCTCCCTTTGCCCTTCCCCCCCATTCATGCTTTCTCTCTGTTTCTAAAAGAAAAAAGAAAAAGAAAAGAAAAAGAAACAAAAACATAATACAATATTTCCCTTCCCCAATGTCACAAATACCCCAGTCACATTTACCACAATTTTGTCTTGAAACTCCAACCACAAATTTAAAGATTAGGTAAGATATTTGTACTTGAAGCATATCTCCTAAGGACTCCACAGGGTCAAAAGTGAAGAGTAAAATATTTTGACCAAGAGAAACATGGTTTCTGAGGAACCTTAAAGAATTTAATAAAGATGTAGGGTACAGTTCAACAGATGAAAGCAAAGCAGGCAAGAATTAGAGTTGAAGTGACTTCCAGGTGCATTCCCTCATGGGTCCTTTCTTAGGACATGCTTCATCTTTGCATTAGGAACTGTCAGTATGTTTCCAAAGAATCTTGGTTTCAGAATAGTAGGGGAAATGATATGGAGCAGTCTGTTATGCCATCCTGATCACTTAAACAAGTTAGGATATATAACCAATTATACCAGGTATACAGTGTCATACCTTCCTCTGCCCTATGGTCCTTCAAGCTGACCTTACAATCAAATTGACATAAGGCAGATTAACAGAAAAAAAAATAAATTTAATAGATAGATGTATGGGGAATCCTCACAGGCATGAAATTCCAAAGACAATGAGGCTATGGGGAAGCTTTAAGGGCTAAGGAGAAGGGTAGAGCCTGAGAATACAAAGGGAAGAAGGCCATTAGCAAGCAGGTGAAAG
Organism: Panthera uncia; assembly: GCF_023721935.1. Lineage (NCBI taxonomy): Eukaryota > Metazoa > Chordata > Mammalia > Carnivora > Felidae > Panthera > Panthera uncia. The sequence goes on along the minus strand of NW_026057580.1, from coordinate 54,838,870 downwards.
ATGTTTTGAAAAACAAAGTTTGACTATTATACAGATAAGTTCCTTAGGTAAGGAGAGTCTCTGTTAACAGCTCTCTTCCTAATATAGGCTCTCCCTTACAATGTAAATTCAGGCGGCTAACCGGAGGCAGAGGACTTTTCCTGTAACTGCTAGGTTTTGATTACTTTTAATTTGAAATAATCTTTATACCAAAGTGGCCTATTTTGGGGCAGTCTGCCCTTTGCCCCTTACACCAGTCATGAATAAACAAGATAATCATGGGTGCCATCATTGGCAGTTCTAACTTTAAACAACAGATTATAAATGATTAATTATCCCACTTGTTCTTATCTTAGTCAAAAGTTAGCACCAGAGTTTCAGGCATTCCCAGAGATAAGCATAGAGTTGTCCCAGTTCAGAAGAAAGATATATCTTACTACTATAGAAAAAAGTGAAGACTTTCATTATCCATTAGAAAAAGAAGGGGAAGGAGGAGAAGGCGAAAGGAGGAAGGAGGAAGGAGGAGGAAGAGGAGGAGGAGGAGGAGGAGGAGAAGAACATAATATTCTAGGGAATACTTTAAAATCCAGTTGTCACTCAAAGTCACATTTTCCTAGATAATAATAAATATTGAATTCTATTCAGAGTTAATTAAAATTAATTTGAGACATTATCTTTAAATTCCTTACACTAAAACTGATACAGGCTTTTGCTGGTGACAGGAATCCAAAGTAGATGACAAATGCAGTTTATGGGGTCTTTTTCCCCCTCAGGAATGTGATCTTTTATTTTTAATTTTTTTCTCTTTAAATTTTTATTTAAATTCTAGTCAGTTAACAAATACAGTTTTAAAAGCAATTAGCATTTGAGAAATAATTTGGTTATAAATGACAAGGTAGTTGGAGATCAGGTAAACTGATCAGGTAAACTGAACAACAAATAGTAAGCACATCATAGATTGCTTCAAATATTGGTAAGTGGTGATATTATAAATTATATTAGTAAACTTTAACATTAAATCAAAGGTGACTACTAGGCAAAGTCCTTTATATTTAGCTAATTCAATAAAAAGCATTCAAACATTTACATTTTGGAGGATTTATTTCCACTGTAGTTTAATAAAGTTATGCTTTATAGTTTTTTATCTTGGCTGTACACACAATCACATGGGAGCTTAAAAATACCAATGCTGGGTTCCATTCTCAGAGATTCTAAATGAAATTGAAATGACAGCAGATATTGGTACCATTCTAATTGATTTGAAATACCACCGGATATTGGTATTTTGTTTCCCCGTCATTCAAATATGAAGCCAAAATTTAACAATCTCAGGCCTACATAGTGGCAGTAACCCCTTTTTAAAAATAATAGTATTTAAAGTTTTATGTGATTGACTATGTTCTAGATAACAATCAATTCCAGTATCAGGGCTCCTGCCTATACTTACTTATAGGTAATCTCCGGAAATGGTTGGGGTAAGGGAATTCCAGCGATCTAATTTTTTAAACGGTCCATAGGTGATTTTGACTCAGTCAGGAATGTGAACCATTGTGTTAAAATATGAACTTTTATTTAATCCTAACTTATTAACATCATCATGAATAATTATTATTTTGTATTATCTGGTATCAGCTTTCTGACACTTAAATTCTATTTTGGTTTAATTTTGTTGGGACTCCAGTTCTCATTCTAAATTTCTTTACATAATTCCCCAAGTGAATTTATCAGTAAAATAGCCTGTGCTGAAAATGGTAGTAATTAGACTAACATAGTTGGTGGACCTCTTATACTTAGCTTGCAAAGGATTTGGTAGTATGCAAATCATTTGAGAGTAGTGTAGTCAAATTTCCCAGTATAATTTATTTACAACCCTACCACTAGAAAGCAGATTACAACATTCTAAGGGGTGTTTGCCTGCCATTTGGAGATATATTTTTATTAAAGTGAGATAAACAGGATTCCCCAATTGCATTAATATTATAAGTAGAGAGCAAGAACACAGCGAGCTGGGACTAGCAAAAATATTTATAGAAAAGCACAGGTCATTTAAAAGGGCACTGGGAACAGGTCCTACAAATGAAACATGAGGGAGATTTGTGGTTCATATTTAACTCCAAGTGGACTGATAATCCTCTCCTTTCCTTTATTACTTTCTATTCCTTTCTTATTTAAATTGCTTTCAGCTTTTTGATTCTACTTACCATCTTAATCCACTAAAACTGTTATCGGACCAGATGAAGAAAATAAATGCACAAAATGCAAAGTGGAGGTGGGAAGTTACAAAAGAACTTGATTTATTTTGCTTGTTGGATATTATTAGAATTTACCACTATAAATCCTATTCTGCTTTTAATTTGCAACCTGTAGAACTACACACACACACACACAAAACCAAGATTACCAATCTTTTGTTTTGCAAATATTAATTACACACTAGTTTGACAACTATAATGGTTTTCTGACATTCTAAATTTACAGATATAATATCTACATTTTCTAATCTAATATCACACCCACATTTGTTTAAGTGTGTAAAATTATATGTCTATATGTAAACAAGTGGTCCTGTAGGCAAACATGTATGTGAACATTATTTCCTTTTTCTTGGCTTTTTCTATGATAGGGAAACTTCAAATCATATTCCAGCTGCTTTTGGAGCTGTATTGACATAACTTCCATGGCAGACAGGTCTGAGTTATAATCATGTTAGAGGCAGTGCAACATAGGTCGCAAGGAAGGGGAGACTAGACATTTGTTGAATAGCTCTATGTGCCACATATCAGATGTTGTCATACACAATCTCTCATGCCATCAGTCATTATGCCCTGTTGGTTCTTCCTACTAAATATATCTTGATCTGCCCTTTTTCTTCATAACACTACTTGCCCTTGAATTATTTCAAGTATAAACCATCAGTCCTTCTTGAAATACTCTTATTATTTCTTAACGGCTCTTGTTACTAAAAAGTTTTATTTCAACAGGATGTGATAATTCTCTTTCCAAATCACAAATTTAATCATGTTTCTGTATGTCTCTTGAAATCATAAATCATTTGCCTTTGAAATGAATGACATATAAGATTATTCCTGACCTACACACAAGCGTCATTTTCCACAACTTTTACTGACCCTTCTTCTCTCCCCTTTCCCACCCCAAATGTATCCATGATGAAATAACTTACAACTTCTGGTATATGAATACCATTGTATGTGAAACTCCATTTGTCCAGTTTCCCAGTTTGCTCTTCTCCCAAAAAGCCACTTGCCTGTTACAACTTCCCCAACCATTAAAAGTTGCACCCCTTTCAATGTTCCCCTGACACCTGGTATATACCAGCCACTGCTCTACAAAGATCTTTGAGTCTCCAACTAATCAACATTTAGTCACCAAAAGGAGAGCATAAATTCCACATTTCTCCCATCAAGTGTATTTCTCTGTGAGATAAATCAGATTCCTGCATCAGAAGATCTTGCCATGAGATTAAATCAAGCTATCTCTATAATCATATGCAAGACAATTACTATAAACCTTACTTTTGTCATTTGTAAAATTATTGTATTGGAATAACAACTTGAAATATCAATCTCTATTTTCTTGTCCTGCCCTCTCTTGCATGTGACCTTCCCTCTATTCAGAAAAATTCATTTTGTCAGGTAAGATTAAAATTGGTCAGCTTGTCTATAATTAATTCTACCTCCTATCCATCCTATCCTCTTATCCTGAGAGAATTTTGAAATTATGGCACAGACAAGAATCTTGAAAGGCAAATCTTTCACTTTGTAAAAGTGGAGTTTATGAAATAGAGAAAATGTTTATGGGCCTAAAGCAACACCATGACAAATTCAGCCTTAAAATTTAGAATTGAGAACCTTTCACAATTTCCCCTATGTAGTCTAGGAGACTAGATAAGGACTACCAGAAAAATCAAAGGAGGTACAAGTGGGTGGAACTCTGGGAAGGGGCCACTACCTACTGCTGCTACCTATGGACAAATTACATTGGGAAGGTAATAGGAGGTTCTAGAAGTCTGATAATCAGAAATTATGAAACAAATCTTCAGTTGCACATCCATTTATTCTAAAAGGAATCAAGAACCTCAAGATTTCCTTCCAAAGTGTTATAAAATTCTCCCCCCAATAAGTAATAACAGTGGGCATTCTCTCTATTATGACCAAATCAAGTTAGACACGTGAACATGCTTTATGAATTGCAAAGTATAAGAAAATTTTTAACATGATCTTTAAATCTTGAAGGTAAAATTATTATAGCTTAATTTCATATTATTTTTCTCCATCCATATCCCATTTTCTTAATTTGTCAACATTTTAAATAAAATACTGATTTACATATAGCATTTTATAAAGCAAGAGCAAAGGTGAAGGCAACATAGGACATTTCAAAAAACAAGAGGAGTTTCACATTTGTATTATCTCTAATCCTTAGGGAGGCAGACTAAGCAATGTAGTCATTAAAAAAGTTACATACTGATAAAAGAGTTTTTCCTTTATGTATAGTCCTGGTGCTTCTGCTGATCACAGGTCCTCACTAACTGGTTTATATTCTATATCTTTGTCAGTTATTTACTCTTTTTTACCTTATTGGTGCATTCTATAATTAACCTCTACCTTTTTCACTATCTACCCTGCTGTGCCTTCCCATGGCAATTTACTCTTCTTCCTGATTCCTAAGCAGATATCTTAAAAGTAAATAGGACAAAAACATTTCCTTGGCTTAAGCTAAATCTAAGCATAAAGTGACATAGAAATTTGACTATTACCAGATAAATAGATCTATCTAGATAGCAAAGCAATGTCAAAACAAAGAAAATCAAATTTTCTAGACTGATCAAATAAAATGGATACTTGCCATATGCCCACTTCTCTTTCCACTCTGTGTACATCAAGCTAATTCCTGATGACAATGCAATGTGTAATCATCTCAGTAAACGACATATAATTTGAAGATGCTTGTATACTTACAGAAATCTTAGTTCCAGAAATAAAAATAGAAATGTGTTTTCTATACAGATGCATATTCTGTTCTAATAAGTGGCAAAGCTTATTTCAGTTTTGAAATGATGATTGTCAAATAGAAACCTGTCATTTATGAAACTGAGAAATCTTTCTTGAAACTCTATGCATAATCCCTGCTGGTTCTAGAATCAAGGAAACAGAAAAAAAAAAAAAGTGATGGAGGAGGGTAGTGACTTCTCCTCCTCCAGGTCACTCTTCACTTTCCTTTTTCTGTCTCCAGTAATTTGCCCCAAGTTTGGGCACAGAGTGTCTCAGGGACTTGGGGGAGAAAGGACTAGTAATTTCAAAGACAACACAGTACCCATTAAATACAATTTCTTGACAGAATTAAAGAGAGTTTATGTAAAACCTCATGGTAGAGACTGTAACATAACTATTTTTTTCTTAAATAATTTGAACAAGACTACTTATTAAGTGGAAGATTAAACACTTAAATCTTGGTCATCTGATGATTAAGAAAAATGAAAATTTCAATTGTATTATTGTGTATGCATTTGTTTTCACTTTCTAGTCTTTGGTATCCCTGTGTTCTCATTTTTTCTCCTTAAAAAAAAAAACATTAAAAACACAACTTATGCTGAAATAGTTCAATAATCTAAAACTCAAATGAATGATTATTTTTTTCAGCATGTTTTCATTCAAGATACTTTAAAGAATGTTTGGTTCCAGCTTTCTAGTCTTATTTTCCACAAACCTTCACATGTATCCTGGGATTCATAATTAAATTCTCAATTCTCCTGACAGACCCCAAGGTTTTCCCTTCCTATGTCTTTCCTCATGCTACACAACTGAAGGTATTACAGAATCTTACCCAATTTTCAAAACTAATTGCACAAGCCTCCTCTTTTCTACTATCATTTTCCTGTTTTAGGCCTTTGCCAACTCTTGCTTGGACCTATTTACTGATTCTTGATTCCATGTTGGTATTATTCAGATTTATCACTTCTGCTGTTGCCTAGGTGTTTTATCAGTTTACAAACTTTACCTTGTAAGTCCTTTGATTAAATGTTCCACCAACTACAGAAAAATTGCAGACTGCTTAGCATGAAATGAAGCACTTCATAATTCAGGCCAAAGCACATATATAATCTCAAGTTCCAAAATGCCCTGACTAGAAATCCTGAATTGCTTGTGATTTTACTTTACATGTCTTGTTATTCCTTATCTCTTTTCTGTGTAGTGCCTGCTTTCTCCATTTCTGCAACTAGAAAATGTTCTTTGAGATATTCCAAATACAAACCTGTTGTAGACAGAATTCTAAGATGGTCTCCAAGATTTCTGCCTCCAGTCTATACATCTTGTATAACCCATTGGATTTAGGAAAATAATGGATTTCACCTCCATAATTGAGTTTTGTGATAGGACACAGTTGCTTTTAAGAAAGGGAAGTTATCCACTATCTAATTAGGTGAAGCTTTAAAGACACTAGGCTCTTCCTCGGTTGGGGTGTGGGGGGAAGACAGAAAAATTAAAAGCATGAGAGGGATTTAATGTCAGGGAGCTTCTCCTTTGGTGGCTTGGAAGTTGGACATATGGCAAGGAACATGAGTGATCTCTAAAAGCTGTGCAGCACATGGATGGCAGCTGGTAATGGAATAGGTTCTCAGTCCTACAATTGCAAGGAACTAAATTTTGCCAAACCACATGAACTTAGAAAGAGAATCTCAAACTCCAGAAACAGAGAATATTTATACCTTTATATATATGCCTGTGTATTAGTATTGCAAGACCCGAGCAGAGAACCACTTTAACTGTGGCTGGAATTCTGATCTGGAGATACTGTGGGATAATAAAAGAGGGGTTTTTGTTTTGTTTTTGCCACTAAGTTTGTGGGAATTTTTATACAGTAGTAGAGAACTAATACAAACTTCAGTATTATTTCTCAAGAGACCTTCTTTCCACCCTAAGACTGAGTTAAATAATCATCCTTTGCTTTCTTTTTAATTAGCATTTCAATATCATAGTTAGTATAGCTGCTTTTTTTCTTGCACACAAAAAAAAAAAAAAAAAAAAAAAAAGACTGTAACTCCAAGTATGATTCTTTGTATGGAGCATATAACATTTGTAGTTAACCTGAAATGAATAATGCAATGAGAAAACAAAATATCACAGATGTTCTGTATGCATGCAGACATAGCTGCATACAGAAAAAAATTATTTTCTGGCTTTTTTTTTTAGCAAAAAGTTTACTACTGATAGCAATGAACCTACTAGCACTCAAATATTGTGTTCTAATACCTTCCTTCAACAACAAAAAAAATCATGGCTCCTTGGAGAGATGCCTTGGAGAGAGGATGAGAGCAGGCAATATACAAGAAGATCACAAAGCGGCTTATATTGCCAAAATTAAAGCACTAATAAACAAGCAAACAAACAAAAAAATAGCAAGAAAAACAAAAGAAACAATGATATGTTAAGCCAAATGAACACGAGAGCCTACTGAAAGAGCCCCAAATCTCCTAAACTGGAAAAATTTGAGGAACAAAATAAAGTAGTATTGGATTAAAATAAATTTTATAAATTTATAAAACAAATAAATAAATATATATAGTATAAATATAAATATGTATATAATTATAAATTTTTGGATTCATAAATTTTATTAAAATAAAAATCCCTTTCATACCGATAAAAATAAACCATGGATTAAATAAATAAATAAGGGAATTAGAAATGTCCCATACAGAAGAATTTCAAGCAATTTATGTAGATACGGGGCATAACTATTTACTCCGGAAGTGGTATAACCACCTTCCAAAAAAATCTTCCTTCCAAAACCAAGAGTGAGGGGAAAAAAAAAAAAAAAAAGAGTAACTTTATAGGGGAGAAACTGCACAAACATTACCTAAGGTGGTTAGGCAAGGTCAACATCACCAGTGATAGGTTATGTTGATCGCTTGTGCCCTGGGTATAATACGATGAAAATGACACTTTATCTCTGTGGTCTTCCTCCTCAAAATACATAACCCCAGTCTTATCATGAAGAAAACAGACAATTCCCAGTTTAAGGGCATTCTATAAAATACCTGACCACTCCTTCTAAAAATTGCCAAGGTCATCAAAAGCAAGAAAAGTGAGAAACTTTCACATCCAAGAGAAGCTTGTAATGCAATATCCTGGATGGGATACTGGGACAGAATATGAACATTAGGTAAACTAAGGAAATCTGAATGACGTACGGGCTTTAGTTAATAAAAACACATAAATATGGTTCATTAATTGTGACATTTCCCACACTTGTGCTAGAAGTTCATGATAGGGGAATTTGGATGCAGGATATATGGTAATTCTATGTACTTACAATCTTGGTAATTTTTCTATAAATCCAAAGTCATTCTAACATTGTAAAAATTATTTTTAAAATTGTAATGTTTTCATTATTATGGGGAAGGGCGAGATCAGAGTAGGGAGGAAGTAACTATCTATAATTATACACAAAGATATTGTACATAACTAGAATACATTTTTCCACCAACTAGATTGCCTGTGGTTTCTTAAATGCTCGCAAGCTGGGGATTACAAATGACAATGTGGGTGAAATTTTGTGCCAGAAATTTGGAAGAAGCTTTTGTCAATATTTCATTGATATACACTTAAAAATTTAGTTCAGAAATATTTGGATCAGATATCCTTTATTTTTACTGTTCTACAAATAGCCAGATAACCAGGCTATCCACTTTTTTTTTTTTTAATTTTTCATTTATTTATTTGAGAGAGAGAGAGAGAGAGAGAGAGAGAGAGAGAGAGGAGAGCGGGGGAGGGGCAGAGAGGAGGGAGAGAGAATCCCAAGCAGACATGGGGTACAAACTCAGGAGCCTAGAGATCAAGACCAGAGCAGACAGAGTCCCATGCTTTTACTGACTGAGCCACCGGGTGCCCTGGGGCTATCTGCTTTCTATTGATGGAAAACCACTAACTGAAATGCTAATAACAACCTAACAGGTTTAGCATTTGTAACTTTTAAAGTGCCTGAGACAATTCAAAGGTGAGAAATATACAATTTAAAATGAGCTCTTCCTTTTGTTTTGTTAAAGAAAAAAAATCACAGGTCCAAAATGGAGTCACTTAGGCTAATTCCCTAAATAGGGACTCAAGTTTCAACCTCTTCCAGAAATATAGTCTTAACTGGTCAGTTGGAAATTTTTTTATCAGTGCCAAAGAAGTAACCTGCCACTTGGGCCTTCCGCATCTCCCCCAAGGAAGATGAGGTGATTTGCATGATAAGATCCCTTGCCCTTGCCTCTCAGGGAAGGTACTCTAGCCTTGATTAATCCTTTTCATTTGCTAATAGCTTTCTTCCCCACATTCCTTCCTATATAAACCTTCCATTGTGTACAACTGGAAGCTCTCTTCCACTTGCGAGGTGGGGTGCTGCCCAATTTCTGGATCATTTAATGAAGACAATGAAATCTCCAAATTTACTCAGCTGAATTGCTTTTTTAATAGATTATATTTGGGTCTATATGCATGGCCAGTTTTATTAAGATTTCTTTAAAATGTGCTCGAGTAAAAATAACACTTGTTTAAATGTTTTCATTAGATTTTGTGTATATGTAATAAATATAAATGCTGGAAACACAGTGATCCATTTGGCATAAGAAAGTAAGTAACAATTATTAATAATTATTTCTAAAAAGAAGCATCCAATAAGCGGAAACATTGTTTTGTTGTTGTTGTTGTTTGGCTTGTAATGCTTTTAGAACGCGATAAAATTTGTTCCAACCTCTACCTCTCAGTATATCTAATTTCTATCTGTCCCCTCGTCATCATTCTCCAAGGATCAGTCAGTTTCATCTACTACGTGTCTACTGTACATAAACTCTAATACTCTGACTGTGATGATGAACTAAATTGATATTCAGCTGCAACAGAGGTCATGTATAATGTACCTCAAAATATCCTGCACATTAAATTGTGAAATAAAGAGAAGAACTTTGTTTCTGTCCCTGAGAGCAAGGGTAAAATAATATACAGCAACCCTGAAACAGGTAATGAACATATATTGTCAATAATGGTAAGCGTACATTTACAGTTTTATACAAAGGAGCAGAACATACACCACAAAAAAACTTTTCTTCTCAATTCCCCAAGGTCATATGCTTTTCTGTAATTTTGTCTATGATAGCACCGCCATCCACCCTCCCTTTCTCATCTGACTTATGAAGGTTATTCTAGATGGCTCTATCATCCCATCTCCCAGGTCCTGTTGCTCACTCAATCCAGTTGATTATATTTCTTAAAAGTTGGAAATTAGGAAAATTCAGGTGGCTCTGCATGGCATTTAAAGGGATTATACAGGGATATCTGAATCTTGTTTTGGAGGAACCACCATCCTGCTCCCTGGTGGTCCTGAATGGAGATAAACAAGGAATAATAGAAAATGGAATAAAAGGTACTCTTTTATTGTTAGGCTAGCTTGTACCAGAAATGCCACTAAGGAATTCTAAGGTACTGAGCTAAAACATGTAACTTGGCACAAAAGCTACAGTTTGAGCAATATAATTCTTACTACGCTTCTTTGCTCAGGAAAATAATCTTATGGCGAACCCATTTTGTTTCCAGTGACTGTCCCTTGTGCCTTTGATCCCTCAGAGTTGTCTATTCCTAAGCAGCTGGAACAACTGGGGAATCTAGACAATGCCCATAGACCCACAAAGATATCATGGGGTTCTAGGCATTTATACCCAGAAGATGTTGAACAGGAATTGCTATCTAGGTGAAAGACAGCCCCACTATTCCAGAAGCTGGTGGGCAACTGCCTGAGCAATGAAATTAGAAAGATATCAGGGGACATAATTTGCATATGTTTTAACTTAAAAAGGACAAGTACCTGAAATATGTAACAAAGACTCACATGTCAAGGGGACAAACATACATACATAAATAAATAAATAAATAAATAAATAAGGAATACAGGTGAACAAAAATAATGAGCAAAAATTGAAAAAGCATTTCATAGGATATGAAAAGGAATAATCTATCAACATAAATAAACAGGCTCAACTTCCTTAGCAGTCACTGAAATTCAAATTATAACCATCGTGAAAAATTATTTTGTATTCATTAGATATAAAACTTTATTTATTTTATTTTATTTTTTTAATGTTTATTTATTTTTGAGAGAGAGAGAGGGTGCAAATGGGGGAGGAGCAGAGAGAGGGAGACACAGTATCTGAAGCACTCTCCAGGCTCTGAGCTGTCAGCACAGAGCCCGATACCGGACTTGAACTCCCAAACTGAGATCATGACCTGAGCCGAAGTCAGAAGCTTAACCTACTGAGCCACCCACATGCCCCATAGATATAAAATATTTTAAGTTTGATATATTTGGCATATATTTGCATACACGTGAGGTTTGATTTAGTTTCTTAAACACACACACAGGAGATATTAGAAGCTGTATGAAAGAAGACTAAGAAATCAAACATTATGAAAAAGTAGTGGATGGAGTCTTGGTAGAATGAGGCACTCTGTCTAGGTGTGTTTTGCATTAATGTGAAAAGTATGGATGGGTGTAGAAGTAGGTAGAGAATTGAAGGTAAGTTTTGCCAGAAGAAGTAGATATTTCCTGGAGAATTTTAAGCAAGGATATCAACTTAAGAAAAGAAGTTAGGACCGGGGAGACAATTAAAATTTTGGATAGCTGCTGATTATTTTCTCCCAGGTGGAATTTTCTCACTCATTTTGGTATATAAAATGAAATATGAAATTAAACTTAGCCCATTGCTTTCATTATGGGATGTGAACTCATCATCAGTGTATACCGTAAAACCTTGGATTGTGAGTAACTTGCTCTGTAAGTGTTCCACAAGACGAGCAAACATTTCTAATAAATTCCAAATTGATAAATGAGCAATGTCTTGCAATACAAGTAGTATGGGATGCCAAATACCACATGATCACAACTGAACCAATGGTTCTTTTCTCTCTCTCCCTTGCTGCAAGATTGTGGGTAATCATCTCGCATGCTCAGAAACTCAGTATCAGGCCATGGTTTTTGGCAGAAATCAGTGATTTTTCGGAATGTTGGAAGGTCCCCACAACTGGCACTAGTGTATTTTTTTTTTTTTTTTTTTGGTCATTTCAAAGCACCTGTGGACAGTTCTTTGCTTTTCCATACAAGAATAAGTTTAGGAATGCTTTGCTTCATTCTAGGTCAGGCTGCCTGCAGATGTGGATCCTTTCCTCTGCTGCCTTGTTGCCAGTTACATTAAATACAGTATATGACAAGAGTTTATTACTACTGTACTGTAGTCAACATCTGTGCAAGCATATACAATAGCCCCCATACAGAAAAACATTGAAAAGAAAGGTGGTAAACAAAAGGAGATGATTAAGAAGGAAATCATTGAGAAGTGCAAAGGAGGAATGTGAGTGGCGAAAATTGCAAGATTTAAAAAAATATATAAAAATAAAATATAAATAAATAAATAAAATTGCAAGATTTTTTTTAATGTTTATTTTTGACAGAGACAGAGCGTGAGCGGGGAAGGGGCAAAGAGAGAGGGAGACGCAGAATCTGAAACAGGCTCCAGGCTCTGAGCTGTCAGCACAGAGTCTGATGCCGGGCTCAAACTCACAAACCATGAGATCATGACCTGAGCCAAAGTCAGATGCTCAACCGGCTGAGCCACCCAAGCACCCCCCAAAACTGCAAGATTTTATAAGAAGTGTATGTCTGCATCTTGTCTAAAGAGGAAAAGGAGAAAATGACTGAGGAATCCCTCACTTGAAAAGAGATTAGGGAGATTTGTAAAATGTGGGAAACAGTCCAAAATTGTATAGAAAAGCACCACCCAAATAAGGCTGTAGCAGTGTGAGTGATGAATCTGTTTAATGACGGTGCAATGTCACATTGCTTCAAAATCCTCAAAACAAGGCAAAAGCAAGTGTCGTCAGATAGGTTCCTTGTTCAAGCTGTACAAAAAGAAAAAGATTCCGTTGAGCCAATAGATAGCAGTGATTCCATCAGTGACAGTGAAAGTCATCCTACACAATAACCCTCCTCTCTTGTCTCCCTCACACCAGCCACGAAGGTTTTCAAAGGTAAGTGCAGGTTAAATTTCTTATTTTTCTTTATATTTTGTATTTTCTTTATTATTTTGTATAATGTACAGTATTGTAATTCATTTTATACGAATATTTTTTGGATTGTGGAATGAATCATCAGAGTTTCCATTATTTCTTATGGGGAAATTTGCTTTGATATACATGTACTTTGGATTACAAGCATGTTTCTGGAACGAATTATGCTCACGAATCAAGGTTTTTACTGTATATGTAAATTGTATGATGCATTGTTACTTTATAGAGTACTATGAACAAGAATAATATAACTTACTTATCATTCAATACTATCATTATTTTAAGGGTACCTGGAATTTGTTTTATTCAGGTATTTTAAGACAGGCAGAGTGGAAATAATTATCATGAAGAAAGATTTTTTTTTTATATTCACAGGTCCCTGGAAACAAGAGGCACAAAATACTAAAGAGGGACAAACAAGAAAGCACTGAGGCAGGGTGGGTGGACAGAGAGAGAGAGAAACTATACGTTGGAGTCTTTTTTGTGGTTATGGCAGGAGAGGGAGAAAAGTAGAAGTTTATTATTGTTGTATGCAAGAAATGAAGATACCTTTAAAGGGGATTGGTTATTGAATAATATGAATTGTGTGACTCTCTGAAAAAGGGCAATGACACAGTTAGAGTTAGGATGGTAAACAACCTGATGTTGGAGTGGGGTCCATAGTAGGATGCCAAATCATCAACTACAGAAACCATAAACGTGGTTACTATAATTGTCTTCTACGAGAATCCAATCTCTCCCATTAAGAGTTAAAAATCTATTTCTATCTTATCCTTAAAAAAAAAAAAGGAAGGAAGGAAGCAGTAATAAGCTATTTCTGATTGTGTATTTTTCTACTACTCACATTTATCCTCTAATCCTTTAATCTTACTCTTTTTTCTTTAGGTATATTGACCTCTTTGGATTTTTTTCAGTGGAAGTTTTTCTCTGGGTCAAGAGTTCAAAACTGGGTCTCTGCAAATTTACTGTGGTTCTATTCACTTTGCAAAATAAACTCTTCATCTCTTCCTCCTGAATAACACCGAGTTTAGAAACAAAGTCAATATAGGCCATTAAAAATAAAGTCATTGATAGGCCAATATCTCAGCACAATATTTAATGTGCATGCTACATAAAAGAGAATTTAACAAGCAGCTCTATTTGGAGGTTATTGACTTTTAAGGGGAAAAAAGGTTCAGCAGAAGTTGTTGGTATGATTAATTGTAAACATTAGCACTGTGTTAGCAGAAAGAATAATAATCAGAATAGAACATTTCATCATAAAGGTACATTAAATGATAGAGCAAATATGATACTGAACTCAGTACAACAGCTTTCTATATTTTAGATTTATGTTCAGGATTATTTATTCCTAAAAAAGAAATGTATGAAATTTCTATTTTACAAACTGCAATTATCAGAAATGTCCAGGCGCACCTGGGTGGCTCAGTCAGTGAAGTGTCCTACTTCGGCTCAGGTCATGATCTCAAAGTTCATGAGTTCCAGCCCCGTGTCAGCCTCTGGAGTTCAGAGCCCAGTTCAGAGCCTGCTTCAGATTCTGTGCCTCTCTCTCTGTTCCTTCCCTGGAGGAACATGCTCTCTCTTTCTCTCTCTCAAAAATCAATAAACATTAAAAAATTTAAAGAAATGTCCAATATATTCTACTTCTTGGCTGGATGACTTCTCCCATGACTGACATGCTGACCTCCCAGACTCACACCAAGCTTAAACACTTTCTTCCTGTGGGCTGCCTTCCAGAGCCTCCTAACTTGCTCTTGGTTTTACCTCTATTTTATGTTCTCAGACTCTTATATTCTTGATTTTTTCCCCAACACTCTGAACTTCTTATCTCATCTCCTTATCTCTCTCTCTCTCTGTCTCTCTCTCTCTCTCTCTCTGTGTGTGTGTGTGTGTGTGTGTGTGTGTGTGTGTAGTACTTTTAGCAAGGACCCTCTTAATCTGCTAGTGTGGAAATATTATTTGACTGTGTCTCCATCAAAAAACTCTTACTAAATGGTTATTGGTTTTTTAACTTCACAATTTCCCTTCAAATGTCTTTTCTTTATCATCCTTGAGGCTCTTCATGCAACATGCTTTAATGTATCTTCTCTTTCTCACCAGTGCTTCCTAAGGAGATTCACAGAGATGGTAACATAATGACTAAGGACAGAAATATAAACTGTGTTGAGGCTATATGAGATTGTTTTAGGTCTTGGATAAGTAAATAAAGGAGGGTTATTTCATTCTCGGTAGGCATTGGGAGCCATAAAGGGACCTTCTGTATTTCATTGGCACTAATAAACACATAGTGGGAAATGTGTAAACAGTGGGTTTCTATACAGAACACATTCCTAAAGGTCATCAAAATCATTATCATTATACAACCACTGTTTTGGTAGCAAAATCTGGGAAATCTTCCCTGGCATTCTCTAGTGATCAGCATAATACACCTTATTATATAAGTCTATCTAATAATAACATTGTATGGTATTAGAACAACTAAGAGTTGGGACACAAGGCAAGAGTATATTTAATAAAAATGTCAAGATACGTAAAACACCAGACTCAAGGTATATGAGAATGTAGAAGGATTGGGGCCTACTTATTAGGAGGGTGAGTTTAGGTAGTGCGTTGGGATGAAAGTGAGTGATAAGCCCTGAGGAATTTCAGACAGAAGCTACAGTGGTGGCACCCAGACATATCAACATCTCATGCTTCAATTGTGTCACAATTTTCCAAAGTGTTTCAGACCATTTGAGCATGGCCAGGTAATGCTTTTCCAGGCTGTGACATCATGGAATAAATTATTTTATACTGACACTTATAGAATATTTACATTATTTTCTAATAATGTCCACTTAATTTTTATAGTGATTATAAAAGTTGAAAAGATAAAGTAAATTAAAAATGAATGAGAAGAGAGCACTTAAAGGTAAAAAAATAAGGTGGCCCTGCAATCCTCCAATTGAAAACCATTCTAACAGTAAAATAAAATTAAAAGAACATTTAAAAAACACTGAGAAGTATCCAAAAGTAGAAAGACAGAGGAAAGTTTGATCTTAAATAACTTAAAATAGTAAGGGTAAGAAATGAATCCTCTTTTCTCCAGGACATTGATCAGCCCCCAGTGCTACCTCTAGAGAAATCACGGACTGGAGATTACAGCCATTATTGCTGAAGATGTTGGAAATAAAAGTTGAGGGCTGGGAAAGCAACTGGTTATATAAAGGGAAAACATGGTACTGCAACAGTCACAGAAAGAATGAGACCCAATACGCTATAAGAGAAGAAATTTATAAGTCAATATTCCTGATGAACATAGATAAAAAAATATCCTCAACAAAATATTTGCAAACCGACTTTAGTTAAAAGTGTCACACACCATGATCAAGAGGGATTTCTCGCTGAGATGCAAGGATGGCTCAACGTATGCAACTCAATAAGTGTGATATGCTGCATTAACAAAATAAAGGATAAAAATCATATGATCATCGTAATAGATGCAGAAAGAGCATTTGGCAAAATTCAATATTGTTTCAAGATAAAAACTCTCAACAAACTGAGCATAGGAAGAACATAACCAAACGTAAGAAAGACTATTTCTCATAAATGGAATAGTAATAAGAGACTGGGAAAAGGATACTATACAGAGAACAGAGAATAATAAGCTTGAATTATCCAAAAATTATTTGGGAAAATTAGTTTAAAATCAAGAATTACATAAGAATATCTTCACAATGGTAATAAATCAGTATAAAATGTCAATATAACATGAATCATATTAAGACTAGTGAGAAAGCTATGTAGATTCTGCTATAGAAATTTAGATATTTACAATTAAGCCAAGATTAAAACAAACTATACGGTACCTCAAATAGTAATAAAATTGTGTTTCTGTGTGTGTGTGTGTGTGTGTGTGTGAGATTACGTATGTAATTTTTCTATGCCTTTTACTGAAATATCATCTCACAAACTATTTGTCAATATAGTTTGTCAAATCAAATATAAAAAATATAAAGAGCACAATTTTTTGAAGTTGTGTGAATCCTACTTTTAACTTTGTAGGTGAGCAAACTTCAGAACATTTATTAACTCTCTGCATCTCAGTATCATCAAAGATAAACTGTGAAAAGTGACACCTGCCTCACATGGAAAAGGTGCAAAAAATAGGTAAAACACCTAGCACGAGACCTGACATATCATCACTTAATGAATGCCAGGTTTCTCTTCTCTGCATTCCCCTAATACATACTAAAAATGCTAACACACCCATTCTTTACAATGATTGTTATGTTTCACATATTTTGCACATACATCCTCAAAATATCTCTACCATTTGTTATAAAAATTGTTTGCCACGAGGTCTAATCCCAGTTTCTATAAATGCAAATAATTTCAATCGACAGTTCCAGAAGAATAGCAGAGTTCCAGTAAAATCAAATCTTCTTCAAGAGTATAATTGCTAAGATCTATTTTTTAACTGGATCTTAGGCAATGATATCACAATTAACCTCAGGAAGGAAATATTAATTAATGAGCAAAATAATTTCAGGTCTAAATCCTCAGATTTGGCAATGGCCAATTAAGGTAACAGGCAAAATCTCTTAGAAATGCTATGAAAAAGCAAAGTATAATTATTCTAATTAGGAAATTGCACTGTTCAGGAAAAGAAAATATCACAATATTTTATCTCAGCACTTAGAATGTTGATGCCATGTTATTTATGACAGTAAACTAAGTGCAAAAAGAGAAAAACTCAATTTTGCTGTTTGATCATTGACAGCTTTCAAGCCCCCTACATTTTCCCCTTCCCCTTTCACCCCACATCTGAACTAGCCTGCAAGAAAGCTGCCCCACATCCTAGCCAAAGTAACCAACCTCCATCTCTCTTGATTTACTCCAGACCTAATCTGAGTCCTTCTCTTTGGAGAATGTTTTTGTTGTTTTATTATGTAATAACTTTTTTTCCCCACCCTCATTGGTGTCTGTGTGTCATTTGTCTAACATCTGTATAAACTCTTAGTCTAGAAATGGTTAAAAGGCTCCAAATAAAACAATAAGACAAGCAATACACCAGCTGGAAAACTAATTTGTATTTTCTTCATCTTCTTTGGCCATTTATTTTTCTCTCTACCCCAAGAGTGTAAGAGTGGCTTCCCTATTTAATATTCATTTTGGTCACTTCAAAAAAACTGAAGTCATTAGATATATAATGCCAATACAAAGCAACACACAATACTAAAAAAAAAAAATGAAGCATGATTATTTTACACATGCTATGTGACATCGCACTTCACAGACCAGTCTCCTCATTTGTATACAGGGAAGAGACTAGTTCCAATGTATACAAAACACACACACACACAAAGCTACACACTCTGTCTCAGTTATTTCTATCATCTTGAAAGGCAAATCTGTGGACATGTTTGTGTACTGAACTAAAACTGTCCCTGAGGTTTTAACAGGAGACATATGGGAGCCAGATTGTACCTGTCAAAAGTCACTATTGAGAAAGCATTGGTGTGGGAGAATGTATTAATGTTCTTAATTGTTAATGTTTGTTTTGTGACCTTCCCATCAGCAGATATGTGTGCCTCTACTTACTGATACATTCATCCATCTCTCTAATGGCTCTGCCTCTGTAGCTGCTGTTAGCACCAGTTATTCATCACTGCGAGTAGAATATGTTCTACTCCTGACATGGCCTTCAATTCAGCTGAATGTGGGGTGGGACACGTATCCATCCAGGCAAATTTCTCATTTTTTATTTTCTATGGGGTTTAATACTACTGCAAATTTGAAATTAAGAAAAAGAGACTTCTTCTGCCTGTGGAATTTAAGACAAAAGATCTTTTCTGAGCTAAAATATAAAGTGAGATGGAAGACAAACTTAAGTGACAGATGATTATTTATTGGAATCTATAACTATACAATTTAAATTAAGCCTTACTACACTTAGGTAATACTAGAAATTAAATTTAAAAAATACATAAATAGAGCATTTTTATTCTTAGGAAAGTATAATCACATGGCAGTCCTCTTACTTACACCTTTGACATGATTTTTTTTATCTATTCCATACATTTATAGTTTCTTAGAATGAGCTGGCTTTGCAATATTCTCTTTTCCTCACCTGTGTATATTTTTATTCCATTTCTCATGCCTAGAGCTTTATTGTATAAATCTTTTCATTCAATTTCTTAATAATTTCTCTATGAGACCTGTTTCAAGAAGCATAATCTGACCAAGATGTTCCAAAATATGTATATTCATCTCAGTAAAATATATATACAACAATTGATTTTATTGATTTTTAGAAAATTTCTTATTTGAGTGTATTTTAAAAAGAATGTGCAAGGGAACCTGGGTGGTTCAGGCGGTTGAGCATCTGACTTTGGCTCAGGTCACTATGTCACGGTTTGTGAGTTCAAGCCCCAGACTGGGCTTGCTGCTGTCACTGCAGGGCCTGCTCTGGATCTCCTGTGCCCCCCTCTCTCTGCCTCTCCCCTGTTCATGCTCTCTCTCAAAAATAAACATTAAAAAAAAGGAGGTTTTGTGAAACCATACAGAAAAGATAAATTTTGAAAAAAAAATGATTCCAGTGTTGTTGAGATTTTAAAAAGAGGACAATTATCTATGCAAAAATGCAAAGTATATGACTTTACAAGTTCTTTTTTTGACCAGATTCAAATTATATGTGTGTATTTTGAAAAAAAAATTTAATGTTTATTTATTTTTGAGAGAGAGACAGACAGACTGTGAGAGAGGAAGGGGCAGAGAAAGAGGGAGACACAGAATCTGAAGCAGGCTCCAGGCTCCAAGCTGTCAGCACAAAGCCCAATGCTGGACTCAAACTCACAAACCTGTGAGATCATGACTTGAGCCAAAGTTGGATGCCCAACCAACTGAGCCACCCAGGTGCCTCTATATGTGTGTATTTTAATGGCCTGACTAATATCCATAGCTTGTAAGAATGATTGAAGGAGTAGATGTTTCTGTTGCATTCCTGAAAGTTAATTTTCCATTGGTATATATTCTACCACAACCAAGTCTGATCTGGATCTGAGGCATAATGAAAACTCTGTCATACTGAATACTGAAGATTTGGGTATGAATTGAAATCTGAGTGGGTCAGAAACACAGTTTAATATAGTGCATCCTGTGTAAGGGACTCTAGTGTGCCAATGAAGCATGGGAGCAGAATGTTTTAGGCATAAGTGACATGACACTTTAGGTGGATGGCATTGCATTTAGTCTATGTCATTGATCTGTTTAGAACAGGATTTTATTCCACCGGGCTAGTGTAGAGCTAGGTCATAACATTGGTTCATCTCCTAAAAATTAGATGTCAAAGTGAACAGGGCTTCAGCAAATTTATAAGCCATCTTTGGGAACAGGACATATATAAAGGAAAAAAAAGCGCACACAACTAGCAGAATGGCAAAGGTTAGGGGGCACCTGACGCCTGGCAGAGCACACATCTAGGATTCATCTTGTACCTGTTGGAAATCTGACCAAATCCAACCTAAGCCGAAGTCGGACGCCTAACCAACTGAGCCACCCAGGCACCCCTTAAAAATTTTATTTACTTCTTAGATGGTGGTTCTGCCTGCCCTGTTACTGAAGAAGTGAGTTTATGGATTGGAGACTTTATTTCGGCAGCAGGTCTATTGCCTATATTTCAAAGCCATCTGTGTGTTTTTGAAAAATGATTAAATCCAAAAGTAACTGGAGGAGAAGAAACATATCCCAAAGGGTATGGAGGATGTTGGGCAGATCAAAATATGGTGCTTTGTTAAATTTTAGCACTTTTGTTACCATATCATCATTCAAAAAATTTGATGCTTTTGAAACATTTGTGTGTTTGTAAATTTACTATTTTACTTGTGAAAAAACTACGAGCAGAATTCATAAATGGACATTTGTATTTAAAGCGGGAAAATTATAAAGTGGCTTCTAATAACAGTTGTGCACTTGCCAGTGATAGGAGTATGCTAAAATCTTTTATCTGTTAGACAAAGACCAGTGTCCAATATAAATTTCCCCAAAATATTTAAGACCTGTGAATTTCTGATCAGTTCACAAAACCTCCAACTGACACTTTAGCAGTAAAGTGGAGTAACTTTAGGAGTAAAAACCAAACCTAACAGATTGTCAGCTCTTAAAGACGTTACAGGGTGGAACTTCCGAAAGTATTATATTAAAAAAAAAAAGTATTTAAAAATTTGATTTACTATTTTTTTAATTTGTTTTTTAACATTTTTATTGATTTTTGAGAGACGGAGAGAGACAGAGTGTGAGTGGAGGAAGGGCAAAGAGAGAGGGAGACACGGAATCCGAAGCAGGCTCCAGGCTCCAGGTTCTGAGTTGTCAGCACAGAGTCCAACACGGGGCTCGAACCCATCAACTGTGAGATCATGACCTAAGCTGAAGTCAGACACCTAACCAACTGAGCCACCCAGGCACCCCTTAAAAATTTGTTTACTATTAAATGAGTTTTATTTGATTCTCATCCTAAATATATAATAATTCAATTGCAATGTTCACTGAGATGATAAACAATTTTTAATACATAAAATTACCAAAATATGATCTAATTTTTTATGGCTTATAAGTAACAAAACTATTTACTTTCATACATAAGACAAGTCTGGAGTTAAATGTCTAACTATTATATTAAAAAATAAATAATTTTACTACTCAAGAAAAATCTCTGAAATATATTTCTTCCATAAATGACTCCTTTGTCAAAACTGTGATGAGTTCCCAATTATCACTGAGTCCTTTATAAAATTAAAGTTAATGGGAAATCAAATTCAATAGTGTGTGTATAAGTGAGATTATGCATTCACGTTAAGATCTAATCTGGGGTTACTGAGTTTATATTTTTTGCAAATAAATTAAATGAATTTATATAAATACTGAAATTTACCAAAGTAAGACTTTCAAAATGTAATGTATGTAAAATTTAAACATGAATCTATTGACAGGGGTTATAAGTTCCAATTTGGGATTTACAATGAACACACACACACACACACACACACAATTGTAAAATTACATGTGGAAACAAAATGCACTTGAAAGAACAGTGTAATGGTTGAAGTATGGTCTTTGGAACTGACGGACAATGAATGCTGGTTTCACCACTTACTGTGTGAAGTTGGCTATTTACTTAGCTTCGTGGCTAAGTTTCCCGAAATCAAAATAGGGGATAATAACAATAACTCCATCATATAGACTTTTTGATGATTAAATTCATTAATTATAGTGAGTGCCAAATATCTCATACGTAGCATGGTTAGTTTGCTATCCTTGTCGAGCTGTTAAACAGCAAAAACAACAGAAAACTAGTAAATCATTTGACAAAACCATATCTTTCTCTCCATTTTTAAACAATATTCCACACAGAAACCAAGGTTATGAAGAAATTAAATGACTTTTAAAAGACCCCCAGTTGTAACAAGAACCAATGTCTCTATTTATTTTATGTGCTAATGTTCCCTACTCAAAAAAATCAATAGCATCCAAGGTGAACCAAGACACTAAGTTCATATATTTGGCAATAATAATAAAGCTTCCACTGGTTGGATGCATATGCTTGACACCATACCTATCTTAGTTTCTCTCTTATTCTTTTTATTTACTCTTTTATTCCCCACAACAACACTTCAGTGTAGGAATTATCAACCCACCTTGGTAAGAAAGAAGGCATAAACTCACCTTGAACAAGAAAGAAGGCAAAAAGATGTTATTTGCACAAGGTTATTCAACTAATAAGTGGGTGAACAGGGATTCAAACTAAGGATTATCTTTCTCCAAAGTCTATTTTTCCCCACTACATCACTTTTGATGTGGTTTTATAAAATGTAGGCACAGGAAGAACACAAGATAACTTCACAAAACTTTTTTTTTTTTTGGTATTTTAAAATTCATAATGTCATTACCTGCCAGATACAATTTATTTCTTAAGATAAATTTATATTTTGCTCTGTTCTAGTTTATATAGTGGTAGGTCCAGAACTGGCCTGCACAATATTCAAGACTGTACTCCCAATTCCATAGATTCCTGTCAGTTAACACTTTCCAGGAACTTTCTGATAGTTTGACAGGGCTATTGATTGTGCAATGTATTGCAAAACCATTGACTCAAGTATTTTAAAATACAGAATATAACCTATTAAGTGTTTGCTATCTTTATGAGATAGTGAAACGAATCTGTTTAATAAGTCAGGATGTTTCTCATTCGTGATGGTTTATAAACTTTGCTTGTATACCTGTTTTAACCATCCATGCATGTTTAATAGCTCTTTATATAAAGTCTATCTGAAGGTTAATCTAATGTCTGTATTAGGTCAATAGATTCTGTAACAGAAATCTATTCAGATGGGCTATTAAATGATTTCAAAATTACTCAAGCAAGTGATAGGAGTCATTTATTTTACCTTAATTCCCTTAGATTATGGAGAAGATCTTGAAAGAGTGTACAAAAATGTTACAGAGAAGGTTGAAATCAAGGAACCACTGTATGAGTTCATTTCTTTTTTCCCAAGTGAGAAAAGAATATAGTTAATTATAAGTATATAAAATGTTGAAAATGAAGCCTTTCTTTTGTTATAATAATTTTTTAGACAGCAGAATCAATATCTTTTCCGTTTGTCTTTAATCCAAACTATACATTTATTGAGAAATGTGTATGCCATGTGTGATTAATACTGAATAATTTAGGGGCGCCTGGGTGGCTTAGTCGGTTGAGCGTCTGACTTCGGCTCAGGTCATGATCTCAGGGTTCGTCAGTTCAAGCCCCGCGTCGCACTCTGTGCTGACAGCTCAGAGCCTGGAGCCTGCTTCAGATTCTGTGTGTGTCTCTCTCTGCCCCTTCCCCGCTCATGCTCTGTCTCTCTCTGTCTCTCAAAAATGAATACAAGTTAAAAAAATAATAAATAAATACTGAATAATTTAGTGCAATAACAAAAAAGTGACAGGTCTTGCCTTCGAGAGTCTAACAGGTGAATTGTGAAATGGATTACAGAGGTATACTTATCAATAAACTCAAGAGACTTTTACTGAAGATCCAATATGTGTAGGCATTACACTATAAAAAATAGGCTTAAATAAGTAAAACAAAACATTACAAATGGTAAGGAAAAATGAAAACAAGCGCAAATAAGTGTTCTATAGTGCTATGCATCTGGTATTATCAGATAAGAAGAATTTGGATATAAATCTGGTGGGGTTGGAGGAGGAATGGAAAGTTGAAAAAGGAGTCTTCTCATTCCCTATCTAATAAGTTCTAAGCTAAGTGATCTGGCTTCCAAAGCTCTCCATGAATGGAACTATATCTACCTTTCCAGCCTCAGTAAATGTCAATCCCCTGCCTCATCCTTTATGTATGTGTGTGTGTATATATATATATATATATATATATATATATATATATAAAACTTGCCTGAGGTTCAACAACTCACCCCCCTTCATACTTCACCCTGCACATGTAGTGTCATCCATCACTTGCTTTCTTGGATTGACACTACCCTCTACATATTATCACAGAACTGAGGCTCAATTTTGGGTCATTTTATTTTGGAAGATTTCCTTGATGTTATTCAAAGTCTGATTAGCAGCTATTGGCTCTCATAAAATCCAATGCACGTCCATAATTCTTTTCACGTACTTTGTATTAAGATTGTTTTCCTACATGGATAGAAGCTCACATGGTAACCTTCTTGAACACAAAGATTATATCTCATTATCTTCACAAGTTTAGCACCTAGCACAGTTTAGGGTTACAGAATAGTTATTCAATAGATATTTCAAAACTGAATTCAGGAGACATTTGTTTGAAACTTCAAGGATGAATAAAAATTAAGCAGGCAAATAAAAGCAATAAGAACATTCCAGGGAGAAGAAACAGAATGTCAAAAACGCAGAGTTGTGAGAAAATACAGTGTTTGATCATCTTATAAAATGATTCAGAAATCAGTTTCATTTTTGGAAATTTGGCTAGTTTGTTACGTTCCTCATAAAAGACAACAATGGTTACATGGAAGAGGTATGCAAAATTTATAAGTCTGAGGTTAAGAAATTCAGAGACCATGATTTCCCCCTGAATGGCTTTCAATATCCTCATTTTTCCTGTCATCAGTGTGGGAAAGTAAGCCTAGTGAAGAGACTAGGACAGAGAGAAAACATAAAGGAAAAGAAACAAGGTAAAACCCAGCAAATATAAGTAAGAAAGAGCTAGAGATTTTCTAGATATCTATTTGAGCTTAAATATCTTCCCCTAGACTTGAATTTTTAATTGTCTACTGAGCAGCATCATTTCACAGATCCACAGGCATTTTTGTTCTTCCCCAAATCTTCTCCTACCTGAATTAATGTCTTCAGTTGATACATTTATTTCTTACTTTCATAAATATTTATTGATGACTTAGATTGTATCATTCAGTATGCTAGGGATTTGGTATGTTCTAGTGAACAAAATACACATAATTTACACATTTGAGGAAATATTCAATCTATGTAGCCCAGAAACCCTGCTAGGTCCCTTCTTATCTCATTTTCCATTGCCATTCAACTACTAGGTCACTAGTTCCTTTCTATTTTATTTCTTAGATACTACGTCCCTCAAATAGATCTCTTCTTTATTTCTACAATTACTTTGATTTGAACCCCTAGTCTATTCTCATTTGAATTATAATAGCTTTTTAACAATAGCTTCTCTGCCTTGCACTCAACATGTATCTTCGATATTTCTCTATAAACAGATTTAATCATGTCACTAACCTGCTTAAAATCTTTCAATGTTTCCACTTTGACTATAGGAGGAAGTTATTTACAAAACACCTGTTCCTTCCCTTCTATCTCAACAGAACACCTACTTTTCAAGTTTTCAACCCAACTCTATATGACTTAGGGGATGATGACCCCAAGCTGAGCTTCTGTAAATGATGTTGATTATCTAAGCAATCACAGTAATCTCTTTTTCCATTGCCAATAATTGTGTTAGGGATAGGCATGTGGTCCAGTTATGGCAAATGAAACACAGTGTGTTTTGAGGGAATTCTTGGATAAATATGTTTTACTCCTAAGAAAGATTTATGAAAGGAAATGACACCTCTTGATGTAGTGCTTGGAACAGCAGCACCCATTAAGCTACCAGCCTGATTATGAAGTGAACACAAATTGCAGTGAAACTCCACTCATCTCCTGAAGTTACCATCCCTATAGGTCACCTTGACTCTGAACATTGAACAAATGTCTTTATTGTTAAAGTCCACCAAGTGAGGATTTCTCTTGCATACATCTTTATGCATGCCAGACAAGGCCTTCCATGACCTGCTCCTGATTTTCAACCTTAGTTCTTGTGAGCTCTGCGTTGAGGATTATGGTTTCAACTAAGTTGACTGAAACAACAAGGTGTGTGTACAATGCATCTGGGACCTTGTTAAAATATAGATTCTGCTTCAGTAGATTTGGAGTAGGGTTTGGGATTCTGTTATAGGTTGCACAACGGTGCAAGTCCATGAATCACACTTCCATTAAGGAGGGGTTAGACGACCTGTAAGTACCTTTCTTAAACCATCAAGCAGGGAAATGACAAAACCAGCACTGAAGCTGTGTATATCATGAATTATATTTCTAATTCTCTGCCTTATCAATCATTTCTTTATTAAATACAGCTCCTTTCAAAGTCAGTTAAGTTCTCTAACAGAATGAAAAAAAAAGAGGGGCCACATTGTTAACATTCAGAATCAGAAGATATATATATATATATAATATATATATTATATTATTATATAATATTATATATTATATTATTATATATATAATAAATATATATTATATTATAATATATATAATATATATATAATATATATTATATATATTATACATACATATATTTATAAATACACATAGACAAATATACTTAAATAATTTTTATTTCATGATTATTGTCATGTTTCCTTGTTTGCTCTGTATGTTTTCTCTGAATTAACTTTAATAATCATCTAACTCAGAGATCTAAATGTTATATTTTTCCTAAATTGGGTTATTAATTTTTAAACTCTATGCCATTTAGGAAGAACTCCTTAAGCAGGAGTTCCAGATAAAGTTTAAAGCAATATTAATTACTAAAAACTAGTTTCCTGTGGTTAATGAAAGCAAATTACCTAGGGTAATTGAAAATAACTACCTAGTGTTATTAGCATAAAATTCTGTTTTCTAAACTACTGTTAAAAATTGTCTGGCTTTTACAATGTCTTTGTATTCATTGGTTCCAGGGTGCTCTTTTTCTCTGGAGCTGGAAAAATTTGAAATATTGATAATTAGTTTCCACAGAATTCTAACATTTGAAATATTTAAAACATAGGAAAGTTTTCTCTGTCTTCTATTATGTACTTTTCTCTTATGTGAGGAAATGTAATTACAGATAAAACATCAGGAATATCATATATGACAATTGTTACTCAAATCAAGACATTAATAAGTAATGTCATGTAAATATTTAATAATTCATACTTAGAATAACTATAAAAGAACAAATTACTTAAACTTTAATAAGAATGTTAGTGCTTTTCACTGGGGACAAGAGTCCCAGAAGTGTCTCAATGTAAATATTTTCTAATTACTTCTTTGTCAAAAGGAATATGCATTTACTTTTATGATTTTTTTTAATATTTAGTTGACTATAGTTTATTTTTCCTGAAAATATAATTTAAAATTAACCACACATAAATAATTTTAGTTATAAAGGAAAATCTTCATGAGTGAGTGTGGCCATTTTTCCCATTCCATTTTAATTTTTTTTAATGTTTATTTATTTTTGAGAGAGAGAGAAAGAGCATGGGAGAGGGTGGAGAGACAGGGAGACACAGAATCTGAGGCAGGTTCCAGGCTCTGAGATATCAGTGCAGAGCCTGACGCAGGGCTCAAACCCATGAACCATGAGATCATGACCACAGCCAAAGTCGGACACTCAACCGACTGAGTCAACCAGGCACCCCATTCATTCCATTTGAATTTAATTGAAGACTTACGTGCTTAAAAAGAAAATCATGGGAGAAATCTTTTCATATTAAATTTGCCCTAAATTCTTATGCTTATATTACAGTAAATTAACCTGGGAAAATTCTCTTTGTAAATTCCCTTTTTACTAGGAACATCCAAATGTCCCATACTCATAATCATATGTGAGTATTAGCATTACATTATTTTTGTTTATTCAATTATGGCAAGATTGTTTAAAATTATTATATGTAATGGACCATAGGAGACGTTTATAGTTGCTAGAAGAATTATTAAACTCTTCAATGATTTTAATCAACCAGATTAACAATTAAAATAATAATAATAATTGCAAAAATAATAGGAACATCTATTAAATGTGTACCTAACTATTCTACTCTTCACAGCGGGTTTGGTATCATTGTTTTCTTTATACTGTTCTACTATACAGTACAATAAATTTACCTGAGCAAATTGTTCTTTAAAATTCCCTTCCTCTAGAAACATCCCAAGGTCTAATATTCAGAGTCATACATGAATTTGAATAGTATGTTACCTTGCAACAAAAAATCTATTACATTTCTTTTGTCAATTTTGATGTTTTTTCAATTATGATCCAATTATGAAAATATTGCTTTATAATTATTATATGAAGTGGATTCAAGAGATATTAGTGGCTCTTTCAAAGATTAACTTATATAGGGATTTTAATGAATCAGCTTAGCAATTGAAAACAATTATTAATAGCAGTAACAAAAAAATAATAGACATTTTTACTATATGCTAACCTAACAAGTTTGGTATCATTATTAAATCATGTTTTTCTCCATACTATTCTACTACAGAGCTATTCCCTTCCTCTGTAACACAGGGTAACTCATAAAAGTATAATTTCACTTCAATATGGTTAAGTCTTTAGTTGGTCTCTTCAGACTCAGATGCCTTTTCTCTCTTTACCTGCTATACAAAGAAAATTGGGTTCCATTGTGATTTTTATAGCATTTTTGTAAGAATGCTTATTTATTTCCTTGTATTTTAAACATGCCCAGAGGCTCCATGCTTTATATCTGCAAATTTAAATTTAGGTCTAGTTATTTAGAAATAAATGAGAAAATAAATAAAATATGTAGGATGGATGCAAGCAGATATACAGCAGAGCACAACACATTTTGATTCTTGACTAGAAAACATGGGAAATTTTGTCATCTTCAATTTACCTTGCTTCATTCTGACCAAACTTTCTTGACACAAATAATGATGTATAGAATGGAGATGTGGTTTGTGGAACAGTTTAGATTCTTGTGTGTGTGGTTTTTTCCCCCTGAAGCAGGATATAAACACAGATGCCATTCTGTTGGAACACTGACTATAAGTTGAACACAAAGGGTCCTGACCTCATTGAAACAGTTATTTATGGTGAGACAGTGTCTGCAAATAGCATCCATTAGGGCTAAATGCCTAGTGTATAAGACAGGGAAAAGGCACCTTCACACAAAAATGTAATATCCAGATTAGGTGCCTGCTCCTGAAATTATTGAGTTTAGTAGAAAAAAAAAGTTCCATTTGCTCTCAGCCCTGAGAGCTATACAATGTATTCTCCTATCTCCAAAAATCAGCTCTGGGTAGAAAAGATACAATTTTAGTACTAGAAGGAATGCTAATATTGAATGGATTTATTTCAAATTTTTCTCCACAGGGCATTTTCCTCTGAAATCCTTTCATTTTCTGAGACATGTCTTGGCAACACATGTGCACCTTTATATGTGCAAGTAATCCTGATACAAATGTTAGAATTTGCAGAATCAAAAAATATATTGAGCAATTAATTTTACTAAATCTGCCAAAATGTTAATACAAATGTCAAAATTCAGGCTGAGGAACATATTCTTTTTCAATACCATCAGCTCTTGAAATTTGATAGTAGTGTTAAGCTTTCAGTAAGGAGTTCAGTTGAGGAGGAAAGGATACATGTTCCAGGCACAATTCAGGGGAATGTTACATGCATTTCTGATTAAATACTTAAAATATATACATGTTAATATTAAAGTTCTATTTTGTTCATACAGAAATTAAAACTCATAAGTCAAATGTCTTGTTCAAAAATATTTTGCCCATGAAAATCTATGTTTTGAAATAAGTTCTATCTGAGGAGGCAAAGTTTTAAGAACAGATATACAGATAAGAAAAATATATCATTCAATTAAGAGAAATTTATGAAATACCTATTATGGTCAAGACCTGCTATCAGATGAGACAGAATTTATAAATATATTTTAAAAATCAATATCTACTGAAATATTAGGACTCAAAGTCCTAATATCTTATCAGAAAGATAAGATCTTCAATACTATGACTTCCAGAGCAGGGAGTATGTTTCTGTTTATTCCCTTTCCAATTGTTCTCTCTTTCCTACCAACTTATTTATTATAATCAACTTCTAATATGCAGAATAAATTCAGCCCTGAACCATGGCAATGGAAATTCATTACTCTTTCTTGGGACACTATTACAATATTGACCCCATCATACTATTTATCTAATTACCCCCAAATCTATAAAGATTACAAGGGTACGAACTTTAGAGATAGTATTCACCACTGGATTCTTATACAACACAAAGAGCAGATAATCATTAGATTAATATATGAATGTAATTTTATACATTATTTATTATAATTGCTTCTTATGTACACATACTATTGATAAAATATTTTTTTTAATATTTTTATTTTATTAATAAAACTTTTTCCATGTTTCTTTATGTTTGAAAGAAAGACAGCATGAGCAGAGGAGAGGCAGAGAGGGAGACACAAAATCTGAAGCAGGCTCCAGGCTCTGAGCTGTCAGTACAGAGCCTGACGCAGGACTCAACACAGGGCTCAAACTCACCATCCGTGAGATGACCTGAGCCAAACTTGGATGCTTAACTTACTGAGCCACCTCGGTAAGGTGACTGACCCCTTAATGTCATTAAAGAAGAGAACTATGTCCTGCATTTCTTTGTATCCCTTGTAGAGTGATTTTCACATAGTAGGTTCTCAACATACATATATTTTTCAATCTTTTTTTCTAATCAAGGCGATCTGGAGAGTGATTTTAGGTAGATATCTTGCTATATTAGAAACATAGTCAGATAAGCAAAAAAGCACAAAAATTTGCTTAAATATGTCCAAATTGTCAATTAGGAGTACTTCGTTTGGGGTTTTACATATCATCTATCCTAATATATTTTAAACATAAAGAAATGACTGAATTTCTGAAATTCAGTTACCAAGTTAGGTAATATAAAACTAATCTCTCTGTTTATGCATTAAAGTTTTAGTATTTATCAACAACTTGATTTTTCATTTCTAATACTGTTGTGTAGAACAAGGTGCTTCAGATCCTGGAACAAATTGGAACTGTCCCTGCAATGAAAAGCACAATATTTTGATCTTCATATCCAGTTGCTCAAAGCTTGATTCTGTATGCTTTGCTTCTTATCTTTTTTATTGAAAGCAGTTCATTCTTCCATTACTGTGCATAACACCTAGCTAGTGCTCTGAAATAGGGATTAAGACACTGGTTCAAGTCCCTCCCTTTGGTAATCTATGTTACCTGGAGGGATTTGTTACATTTCTATGTCTCCAGCTCAGCAGTACATAAGAAATCCTTTTACATTGGGATGATTTTGTGAAGCAATAGCTTGAGTTTTTCCTATTTTTTGTCTCTTTATAGCTAATAATGAGGCAAAGAGTGATATTTAAATTTCCAAATGCAAAGTCAAATTTATCAATGGAGTTGTAAGTAACTGTTCATATACTATACAATATTCAATCAATTATAATATGCCAGAGTATGAGTATTAATAATTTGATGTTAGAAACTGGTTTGACTTTATTCATAAAACACAATTTCTAGATTTAGTATTATTATTATTATTAGTTTTACTTCTATTTTTTTCTCTTCTTCCATATCCTCTTGATATGATTCTTAAGAGTTTGAATCTTGAAGTTTTCATCTTGATGTGGGACAACTGCACTTGATTCGCTCAGCACTTTAAACAGCTTGTCTATTCTGACTTTTGGTCAGAAAAATACATCTAACTTTTGTGACATTTGTGAAATATCTGTATCACATGCTATCACCAACTCTGATTTAAATATGCAGTTTTAATATATGCCAAGTAAAGGCAGCACCTGATAAAATAGTTTCTCTTTCAGAAAAAAAATGTAATGTTTTGAGAGGTTCAAAAGAAAGGAATTATTCAAATAAAAAATACATTGTGGTCCTGCTAGGAATAATAAACTTTCACTAGAAATAAAACACAAGTTATCAATATCACACAGCAACTTTCCATCATCCTATGGCTAGGCTAAAACATGTCGCTACTAGATATAAACAGAGGGAACTTCTTTTAAGGACATTGACATTTAATTCTATTTGAGGCTTGTTAAAGGTCATTCAATTTCTTTGCTTGCATTTTGCTTTCATTATCTTGTAAGCTACTTTGGTGAATTAATTCATTTAATACTGTGAAGATGAAAATTGATTTGTATCAGATCATCTCATTCTGTAGATAACTTGCTAATTTCAGAAACATTTCATTCTTATTTGTAATGAGGAAGAGGGGGATGGAAAA
This sequence comes from Panthera uncia, assembly GCF_023721935.1. Lineage (NCBI taxonomy): Eukaryota > Metazoa > Chordata > Mammalia > Carnivora > Felidae > Panthera > Panthera uncia. The sequence goes on along the minus strand of NW_026057580.1, from coordinate 54,806,164 downwards.
ATCTATGAGAAAGAGAAGATCAAGGAAATTGGATATTATACTAAAGATATTATCTTCCTGAGTTTCTTTTAAAAAGTAATCATGTTTTTATTTTGTTATAATAGTAAATCTAAGAAGGAGATGAGTACTGTAAAAAACTGTTTATCAAAAAACAAGAGAAAGAAATAAATGTATAAACACGACTAGAAATATCATACTCAGACCCAAATAAAAATATCAGGGTAGATCTGAAGTATGTGTTCAAGCTGAGAACAGCATAGCAAACATGGAGGAGGCAAAATTATCTCTACAGAACCTTATAGTTACAAATGCAAACAAAAGAGGAGTGTAAAATTGATAAGAGAATAGAATGAGCATGATTAGATCAATTCTATTAAAAGCTTTCAAAGACAATAAGTGACTCAATAAAAGTAATCTGCATCCAGGTTTGTTCAGTAATCCACTGGAGGTCTTTGTCAAAATCTTTTGACAAGCTAATTAAAAGCAGACAGTTATGCAGCATTTGGTGTTTACCTTTGTGAAATGAATCAACTCATCTTCAAGTTCCTATATTCATATTTTCTCTATTGCCCTGTCATGATGACCTTTATGGTACAATACTATGAATAAACTGAATATTCATCAAGACAGACTCTGAGTCACATGAAAATAAAATTGCAGGAAAAAAAAATTTAACCAGGATTTAACTCAATGAAATAAACATTCACTAAACAATGAAAGTGTCCTGGACAGTGCATGGAGTGAGAGAGCACACAAATAAAATTCAAAGTCACTGTCCTTGAGGAACTCGTGATATACCACGTATTTTAAAAATAGATTGTCTGAGATTTTCATTGTATTTTGCTCTTTAAAGGTTTTTTTCTGAGTTAATTAGAAATATTTTCCTCAGGAAAATGATGCTCCTTTTATGATACTGAATTCCTCATAGCAATATATATTCACAACAAACAAATTCCAAAAAGGTTACTGAAATAAGGAAAAGATAGGAAAAAGGTTTATTTTGTTTTGTTGCTAGTTTTAATACATATTGTGGAATAATTTTTCAGTGGTTCCATAGGATAATCTGATGCCTCAGGGCTAATATAATTCATATTTTCCCTAGTGGCTGACAAATAAGTGGAAACTGGAATGAACTACTCTTTATACCAGTAATGTCCTTCAGGGGCATTTTTGCTTTAACAAACACCTCCTATTGAAAGATTCAAAGTAGGCCAACTTTTCTTCTGATAATCCATCTCAGACTCAAGCTCACAACTAGGCCAGGAAACTTGGCCAGGCCAGCTGTTTCTCCACACTGCCGTTTTTGAAAACTCATTTTGCAAGATTTTCAGTGCTTCGAAAAAAATTTTTGAATGAGTATATTTTGAATAAAATGGGCAATCAGAATCTGACTTATGTGCAAGTAAAAAAATTTTTAAGCCAATCGAAGAGCATCAAAATAACTTTTAGTCTCTTTAATCTTTGAATATTTTAAATCTAGAAAGAATCAATGCAAATGTTTAAGGTAGAGTGATGTTTCCATGTTCTTGGCATTGATTCCTGAGTAAAGATTTTAAAACGAAGCCAAGGTAACATTTCTACCACATCAATGTTCTTTTTTTGTTTTTGCTATAATAGACAAGATAACACTTACTAGGTACCAGTCTCAATACTAAGCACTTCGCAAATGTTACCTTATTGGATTCCCTTAAGGGAATCTGAGGCAGATATAGCTACTATTTCCATTTTGCAGATTACAAAATTGAAGCATCAGTAGATGAAGTAACACATTCAAATGTAACTCAATCATTGGAGGATCTGATTCCTTTTTTTTTTTTTTTTTTAATTTTTAAGTATCTATTTTTGAGAGAGAGAGACAAAGAGCATGAGGGGGAGAGGGGCAGAGAGACAGGGAGACACAGAATCTGAAGTAGGCTCCAGGCTCTGAGCTGTCAGCACTGAGCCCGATGCAGGGCTCAAACCCATGAACCTTGAGAACCTGAGCCAAAATCAGAAACCTAACCGATTGAGTCACCCAGGCATCCTGAAGGATCTGAGATTCTAAACTAGGTAGTTTGTCTACAGATTCTTAGCTCTACAGCCAGACCCATTGAAGCTGCTAAGTGTAAGTTTTGATACTGAGATAAGTTTTTTATGATTTATTTTTACTTTAATCAAAGTAATGCATGTACGGAAACTTACAAATGCAATAATAATAAACCGCAGCCTTCTGCTGACTACTACTCATCTGATTCCTAATGACTCAAAGCAACCTCTTCTAATTTTCTCTTTTTTTCTGTCATTTACCTATGTAATTCTAAAAATAAAACAAAGCCTACCCATACCATTTTTAAAAACATTTTCATGTATATGGTGTTTTCTACCTGCTTTTAAGAGACGAGAATCAGTGCCTTCATACCACACACACGCACACACACACACACACACGCATGCATACGTTCCAGAGCTCCCACCAATGGTATTTCATTTTTTTTGTTAGATCAGTATTCATATTAACATCATACTATGTAAATCTTGCTTCTCATTAAGTGACCACAGAGATTACATTTTCATTCCTGTACGACTTTTAATTTTCCCTGAAGTTGCTAATTGCCTCATTTCATTTGCTTAGATTTCTGAGTACCCACCATTAATTTATTCCCAAGTATCCTGACAAAGTATAAATTTTCTTATAATCCAGTAAAACACATAGTTAATCTGTCAAGTGCTTTTATTTCCCATCTCTGGTGACCTCCTTTTCTTGGAGTCCTCTGCCTTCCTGCCCTGATCTGCACTGAAGGGATGGATCCCAGTCCCAGGAAGTCTTTTTCTCGATGATTCTGAGCAGCCATCTCTTGTTTTTCTGGGTTGGATCATTGCACTTCACAGGAGTTTTCAATGAATTCTCCAGTGTTAACACCACCCTCAAAGGCAACCCACCTTCAAAAGCATCTGGTTTCACCAAATCCCTAATCTTTCTAGAAATAATAATGTAAGCAAGTAATAATAGCCCTGATTATCTCTCACACACACCTACTCCCATTTTCGTAAGCATAGACTTTCAGCTTTCTCTCCTCTGCTGAATTTTATCATATATGTTCCAGAGAGTTTCAAAACAGATGAGCCAGGTTCACCTCTAAGTTGAGGAGACAGAGCTGAGAATCTGAGGAACCAAAGTGACTAAAATTCACAGAAGAGAGTAACAGGGACAGCTATATAAAAATGCAATATCAACACAAAAATCAATCCTGTTTCTATATAATACCAACAATCAAACAAAAATTGAAAAGAGAGCAATGATACATGTATAATAGAATCAAAAACATGAAGTACAGACAAATCTGACAAAAGACATGAAAGATCAGTACACTGAAAACTACCAAATCTAAAAATACCTAAATGCATGGAGAGTTTTACCTTGTTCATGGTCAGAAGATCCAATATTGTTGAGATATGAAATCTCCTAGATTGATCTGTCCATTAACTATATATCTCAAATTAAAACTCATTACGCTTTTTTGTTTTTGTGTTGGTTTTAATAGAAACTGACTTGCTGATTCTAAAATTCACACAGGGGGCGCCTGGGTGACTCAGTCAGTTAACCGTCCAACTTCGGCTCAGGTCATGATCTCACAGTTGGTGGGTTTGAGCCCTGCAAGGGGTTCTGTGCTGACAGTTCAGAACCTGGAGCTTACTTCGGATTCTGTGTCTCCTTCTCTCTCTCTGCCCCTCCTTTGCTCACGCTTTGTGTGTGTCTCTCTCTCAAAAGTAAATAAATATTATTTTTTTAAATAAAAATAAATAAAAATAAAATTCATACAGAAAAGCAAAAGGTTTAGAATAGCCAAAGCATCTCTGAAAAAAAGCCAGAGTAGAAAGGCTAGTAATAACTGATTTCAATACTTATTATAAAGCTACAGGTAATAAAAACTTCATGGTAAAGACAAAAGGAGAGACACTATGTCAATGGAACAGAATAGTTACTATAGGAATAAATCCACACATGTACAAACAATTGATATTTTATACAATTACAAAGATGATAGTGGAGAGAGAATATTTTTAATATGATGCTGAGATTTTTAAATATACACATGCAAAAAAAGATTAACTTTTTTACCTACCTTGCACCATATAAAATATTCAAAATAGATATTAGACCTAAAGTTAAAATATATTATAAAAATAATGGAAGTTAACAAAAGAGACTTGGGTTAGACGAGTTCTTGCAGATGACACCAAAAGTATGACCCATAAAAGAAAAATATTGATAAAGTGGACTTTATCAAAATTAAAAACCTCTGTTTATATAATATCAGATATAATGAAGTATGTATAAATAAAGAATATATATGGAGACAGAGAGAGAAAGAAAGAGAGAATCTCTAATTCAATAATAACACAAGCAATCTAAAAAAAAACTGGGAAAAGTTTTGAGCGAACACTTCATAAAAAATATGGAAGGCAAATAAACACATGAAATGATACTTGACATCATTAGCCACTAGGGAAATACAAGTTAAAATCATAATCAGATACCAGTATATATTTATTAAAATGAGTTGAATGTAATGTCTGATTCTGCTAAGTGCTATCAAGGATGGAGAACAACTCGAGCCTTCATGTACTACTGATGAGAATGGAAATGGTCCAGTCAGTTTAGAAAAGTTTGGCATCTTCTTAAATTGTTAATCATTCATCTGCCAGATAACCCAGCCATTCTATCCCTAGGTATCTATTCAAGCACATGTCTATACTAAACCCCATGCATCAATGTTCATAGCTGCTTAATTTGCAAAAGCCTGAATTTAGAAACTGAAATACCTATCAAATAGTCAAGGGATAAATTGTGTTAGATCTACACATTGGAATACTACTTAGCAATTAAAAAGACTATTGACATAGCAACAACGTGGGTGAATTTCTTATGTGGATTAAAAAAAACATGAAAAAACAGTATATTATATGATTCAATATATATTTAAATTTCTAGAAAATGTAAACTAATCTAAGGACAGAAAGGAGAGCAATGGCTGTCTGAAGATAGGCAGACATTGTTGGTAACAGGGAGATGAGGAAGAGAGGGATTACAAAGGCACACAAGGGATAGAATTCATTATCTAGATTGTGTTTATGACGTCAAAATATTTCAAATTATACACATAGTGTTAAACAGGTCAATAAAAATAAGGAAAAAAAACTCAGGGAAAAAAAGCATTTACTCTCTTATTTGTTGTCTCTATAGGATTATGCTTTTTGAAATTCCAACATTTTAATAATTTTTTTTTTTTTTGCAGGGAGGGGTGGAGAAGGGAGAAAGCCTATGGGAGCAATAAAGTGAGGTGAATAATACAGGCATTGTGACCTAGAGTTAGGCTACTGTTGATCTTCTGATGATTTAATTCATCATAAAGAAGATTATCTGCTTACACACCATGGATAGCTGTGCACAACTAAAATCATGGAAAGCGAAGCCCTGGATAAGGGGCAACTATTGTGTAGTCTATCTCTTAGTGAGAAATGCTCTGCAGGACAATGGGGAAACTTAAGAAAAGTTGCTTTTTGATACCCTCTAAATTACTTTCCTCCACACCTTCAAAACTTGTGGATATGGAAGGAAATGAGATTGTGCAAACAAACAAACAAACAAAACAACACTGTAATTTGCAATGCATTGTAACAAAGCAAGGTGAACTTCCCATTTAGCCAACTGAAGGAAGGCTACGATTCAGAACAAGGTTGTTATGGTCAGATTCAGGTAGATAAGCATTCTACATAACCAATAGCAGAAGGATTCCTGGAAAAGAGGTTCAGTTTTATATTTGCATTCTTAGATATTTGACAGGAACAGAAAGGGGCCCTAGATGCCACTGGCCCTAACTCCTCAAAGTATATAGGACAATGATGAAACCCTGTGAGGTGAGGCCATTTGTCCATGATACCCAGTCACAAAAAAATTACCAGGTTTCCATCAGGTGGGCAACACCTACTGACTCCTTGTTTGAATCTCATTTCACTCTACCCAATGCCTAGGCTTAGTGGTTAAAAGTCCTAACTTTGCAGCCAGACTGCCTAACTTTGCATCCTTGCCTCCACTATTTACCTGCTGTAGCCTTTAGATATTAAGGTCTTTCATAAGAATTCATGTCTCTTCCTTTCAGTTACATGGCAAGGTAGCACCTCTTTAACAGTTGGTGTGACCCTGTGACATGCTTTAATCCAAAATGTGAAAAGAGCAACACATGTCACTTCTGAGGAAGTTTCAGGATCCAGTGCCTGATTTGTCATGTTTATTTCCTCCGGTCAACATGAGAGGGGGAGCTGTTGTCAAAATGAAGACTTGGTCAGTTTGGGTCCTTGAGCAACAATAGTTAGCATAAATCCCTCCCTGTAAACCTACTAATTTGTAGTCCTAGGAAGAAACCTGTTTTGTCAAGCCCCTGAAATTTGTGTTTACTGCAGCTTAAACTAGTTCATCCACACCAATATTGAGTGTGATCTTGGGCAATAGCTTACCTCTTAGCTATTCTGTTACCCTGACTGTAAAATGGGAGTGAGAATAGTATTGGGTTATTATGTGAACTAAATGAGAAAATGCCTGTAAAGTTCTATGAATATGCCAAGCACATAGTAATGTTTATTAGTAATAAATTATTATAAGCATATCATTTGAAAGATTGAAAAGCCCAATGATTCCCATTCATATTAAGCTACTATTTAATGAATACTAACTAAAGCCTGGTAACATAATGATACTTTACATAAAATATGAAAAATAATCATCACAACAACATTGTAAAGGTTTATTTGCATTTTAGGCATTATTCAGATCTACAGATACCGTTTATGAGCACTGAAAAATATTTGTGTGGCTTTGTTCTTGGCAGCAAATGTACTATTTTGATTGTAGCAAATGTTTTAATTTTCAAGTTTTCATTACTAGGACTTATGTGAATCAAAATATATGAAAGTAGGTTATTCTCAACATGATTAGAGTAGATTTCCAACTTCTTTAGATTTATTCTGGCCACACTAACAAATTGACTCAAATCTGTGTAAAGGTTTACATGCAGTAGATGTTAATTTTTTCCTCATAGGTCAATGATGCATCTTTCCTTCATATGGTCATTCATGGACCCATACAGACAGAGATTTTGCCACTTTGAACAAAGAGTGCCCAGGATTACTTTGCAGCTTATCTCCATTCCAGCATTTTGAAGGAAAAAAAATTAAAAAACCCCACAAAACCCACAAAACATGGAGGAATCTATATGGGAGGTTATTACGGGAAGTCTAGGAGTCAAATACATCATTCTGCTCATACTTTCCTAATTATGACTTAGTCACTCCATCACAATTAAGGGAGACCTAGAAAAGTATTCTAACAACATGCCCAAGAAAAGCAGCAAACATAGATTTGTGTAACATATATACCAATCTCTGCCTCAGCTTTTTAGACCCTGAAATCTCTGATTAAAGAAACTATCCACTCAAGATAGCTCCTAACAGAATAATCCTAATATATTTATTTCAACATTTTCAGCTTGTTAATGTTCTTTCACTTTCATTCATTCTCATTTTCCTCCTCACAAAAACCCTCTAAGGGGTAAGAGAGGTGTTATTATTATTCTCCACTTAAAGTGGAAAGAATTGAAATAAGGGGTAAGAGTCCCTGGGTCAAATGGAGCAGAACTACTTAATAGAGAAATTAAGTGGATGTAGTTAAAAGGGATAAAGTGAAGCTATGCTCTATTCCCAAACCTCAAGAGAGGGCTCAGGCAAGACCTAGTTTTAATAAGCCTTCACTCTTAGGGATACTTCGTTATGTATATATCCTCACTTCATATTAAACTTAAACTATTTTGGTTTTTTTTTTCTTAAGAAAAATTGTTGTATGAGATTAATGTGTTGCACATATAAAATTATTGTACTTAAAAGAATCACGTATATATATATAATCTGATACAGACTTTTATTGACCATACCTTTTCTAAAGGTTGGTTCACCCTAGATAGATGAAAACAGCAAGGAAATTATAATTTAATGAACAGGTATATATGTATGAAGGATTCTGCTATTATTCTGTATATATTATCTCATTTAAAGAAAGCTTCAGTACAACATTATTACCTAAAATTTATACAGATGAATGCTGAAGGTAGAGGAATTAATGTTTCTCATGAATTACAAGGTCAGGAATGAAATCCTGAAAGATAAAATTTTTCTTGAAATAATGGTGATAGAAAACTATTGAGATTGTTCTGGAGATCTTGAAGGCAATTTTCCACAATAAATATCACATAAATAGGAGGATAGCATTTACATAAATCTATACCAGGTACAGTTGCCAATATTGGCCTTAGGAAAACTAGATGTTGAAAGTTAAAACATGAAAGGAGTCCTGTTGTGTTGATAAGTTGAGAAGTCAAATGATAAAATGCAATTTCAATGTAATTCAATTATTAAAAACAAGCTGTAAGACAATGGAGGAGTTAATTCTTGAGTAACTTGCATCTTTAAGTGTGGTTGGTCCCTTTATGTCTAGCTGGGTGATTCCTATACCAAGTAATGCATGTGTCCCAAGTACTTAAGCTGAGACCCTAGCAGAAAGTTGATTCATTCTTCAGAGAAGGGGTGGACAGATAGTGGATGCAAAATTCCAAATAGCAGATCTAGAAGTACTCTCCAATTGCTTGGCCTTTATCTACATATGTTTTGAACAAACCATTACACTTGTAGGAAAAACAACTAATGTATGCTATCATTCCAGTCATCTGGTGAATCCAGATGAGAATCTATGTTTTAGAATTTTATTTTAGTCTCTGTCATTCACTGGCTGTGTGATGTTGCTCAAGCCACCCTCTTTGAACCTTAGTTTCCTCATCTGTTAAAGTGAGAGAATAATAACCATCTTTCAAGTCAAGAAGATTAGAGGTATATGTAAAATATCAGAAACCACTTATAGCACATAGTAATCTTCACTAAATACTTATAGTTGTTATTGTTAACATTTGGATGATAACAACAATAATGATAATGATGGTGATGATGATATTTGGTCTCCAAAGCCCAACCCCTTTAATATACCAGAAAATCTTTGCAGTGGTTATTTGCATTTAGGCATAATAAGCTTAGAATTAAGTTACATCTACTGAAGGCTTTATTTTGGGGAAAACATTTTCAAACATGTCATCTCATCTGATCCACAAATGATAACTCTCATTTTAGGAAGAGAATCTAATACTGATGTTTCATAGCCAATATTATGACTGTTCAAATGCTATTTCTATTCTACCTCAACCTTTCTATGACAAACATTTTTCAGTACTTAACATAAATATGACATTGAGATAAAACTGATCCATCAAATTCAATTATATAATTTTACTCAAAACTGTATCACTATTCTCTATTTATCCAAAGCCGGGCACTGCATACATGTGGCACAAATGAATCACTGTAAATTATTTCCCCAGTATAGATTCAATGTTGAAGTGAATTTATTCTCAGTTAGAGTGGCTTGAATTAAAGGACTAATGAACCATACTCTGAACCATAGAGCAGGAAGAAGCAGGAACAAAGTTTGGATATTACATTTGCCCTGAAGAGCAAAGAATATAATCTCAGAGAGGGGGAAAAAAGTGAACATTTAAAAACCAATCACAAAGAGTGCTCTAATGTAGGTACAAAGCAGTACTAAGAGATTTGCATATCCATCGTGATGATGTGGGTCAGTAGTAGAGACAGACTAATAAGATACCAAACAGACACTAAGAGAAATTAAACTTGTTTTGGTGTTTGTTTGATTCATTGATCTGATGATTATATTAAAAGATACAAGAGAACATCAGCATTTTCATGTTACCCATTCTGGAGATTAGCAACATCATTTAAACACAGAATAACAGATGGAGTTCTATGAGACTCTCCAATAGACTCACTTTCATAGGGCAGACTGGTCCAAATACAGTAAAACCTTGGATTGCGGATAACTTGTTCTGCGACTGTTCTGTAAGATGAGCAAACATTTCTAATAAATCTTAACTTGATAAATAAGCTATGTCTTGCAATATGAGTAGTACGTGATGACAAACATCACATGATCACAACTGAGTCAACGGTTCCTGAAATTCACTTTGATATATGAATGCTTTGAATTACAAGCATGTTTCCGGAACAAATTATGCTCACAGACCAAAGTTTACTGTGCTTTAAAAACCATGGAGTTATAGACCTTGAAAAAGCATCTGTTATATAGGCATCCCCAGAGTCATCATTCCCTTGTACCACCTGTGGGGTGTCTGCTGTAGGAGCACAAGCAGAGAGGCAGTGCCCTAGAGCATAAAACCCTAGGTATTCTCAACACTTTGGAGTCTAGTAGGAGAAGCAATGTTCCTATTTAGAAGTTAATTGATAATGACTAGGCTGGACTTTAGGGCCCCAAATCTGGAATCTGGGGCAAGGATTCAGTCCAGGAAGAGTGAGGTAGAAAGTACCATACTGGCAACTACCAGAGGGTCCAATAGTCCTATCGGGAGCATTCCTTAGGGTCTACATATGTCCCTCAATTCCAAGCTCCAGTAGTAGGCATGGAATACAGAAATTGCTATTATGCTGTTTCATTGAGTCAGAAGAAGGGCAAACTTTGACTTTGTCAATTTTTCATGAATTCAATTGCTTGAAGTTGAGGAAGCCTAAGACAAAATGGGAATACCATCAAAAAGGCTAGTAGATAAGAACACAATGGTCAGACTAGTAGATAAGTAGATCTAGTTTAGGAAGAAACTACAAGTTTTCTATGTCAGCCTGAAGTCACAACTCTTTTTTTCCCCACTAGGAATCATGTTATATTGTTATTGCTTCTTCAGGAAAAGCAGAAAAGTCATTCCTAGGATTTGAATTCATTTTCATAAATATATTCCACATAAACTATAATTGCATTTACACAGTAATTACGAGGTGAATGTTATTGCTATACATTTCTTAGCAAATAAAGAATTTGAGGTTTATATAGGTGAATGATAACCATTAAAAATCAGCACTGGAACTAGATTTTATACCCCAGATGCTTCCAACTCCACTTCCCATGCTACCTCTCTTTCTGTCTTATGTCTTTCCCTCTTTTGTACTTCCTTAGGGTTTTTTTGATCAGCCTTTATTCCTATCACAAAATGATATATGTTAATTTGTAGTAAAATAATAAAGCACATTTTAGCAAAAAGAATATTGAAACTATACATAATTTTATCACCCACAGATAATTATAACTAATATTTTGACATACTTCCAATATTTTACCTGTGAGTATGGTATGTGTGTGGGTGTATATGTGGGCTTAAGAGTGCAAAAATGTCATCATAAATGCATACTAATTTGGAAACCTACTTTTTTTAACAATATATTTCAAATATTTTTCACATAATTATATGTTTTAGTGTTCAGAATATTTTTATTAAAAATAATACATTGTCTTGTTAAAACTGCAAATAATGCAGAAAGATATGCACAATGAAAACCAAAAAATCCTCCATTCTATCATAGATACTATTAACATTTTCATAAATACCCTCTGGCTTTCAATGTGTATATATATCCATGCATATAATATACATTATATATATATATATATATATATATATACATTATATATAATCTACATTTTATATAATAATCTATATAATCTCTCTCTATAATAACCTATATAGAATAAAATAATGAAAGAAATGAACAAAACCATGTAAACTCCTTTAATAATGAATGGAGTGATGTGAAGTCCTGGTTTTAAAGTCAGGTTACATGGAATTAAATCTGGTTGGTTTCAAACACTGTAAAATAAGAGTACTAACCTCAAGGATTTCCCATAAGGATTTAATATGTTATTATATGTAGTATCCTTAAGAGTACCTTTGTATGGTCATAAAATGAGTGTTGAACAAATATTAACTATTATCTTCATGTCTATCATGACTATAATCGTCATATCTTTAAGCAATGCTAAACTGATATTAAGCATTTGCTTTTTTGTTTTTTAACATTTTCATGTATACCTGATATATTACCATAGAGGACTACTTTTATGCCCCCTCGGAAAAAATAAACACTTTGATAAATAAGTCTTTTGTAAGTAACAGTTATCTGCACAAGCTGGAAAATTCATTGTAATAAAGAAAGAAAACAGTCTTGGGTAATCAATCAGGACTCTTCTGTTTTTGGAGATCCTTATGAGAGAGGAGCTTACATCAGTGGCGATTAGCTTAAAATTGCCACCAGGTGATTAGTTTAAATGTTGAATTTCTGTAAGGTTATGGGAAACCCTATGTGTCACTTTCCAACATCTCAACGTCCAACCATGTAATGATAAAATTCTGGGATAATTACGTTTTATAATAACCTTTTATAATGCATTTAGCAGCCCATGTTGCCTGGCTTTCACATCTGGGTTCTGAATATAATTTCTTACTAAACCACTAGAATGAACTTACTTTTCCACAATTTATAAGAAGAAATAACCAGATATCACACATGAGCAGTTACGTAACAGTAACAAAATGATCAGGCCATTGACAAGACTATCCCTATTCTACAAGATTGGAGAGGAACTGAGAATTCCAGTGCTGGGTTGGACCAAACCAACATATATTTGTGTCTTCTTTACTTCCTATACTTCCTTAATTTATTTCCTTAGATAAATTCCTCAATGGGGATTTCTGGGTGAAAGATTATATAGCGTGTGTGTTGATATCATTGATAAACTGCACTATGAAAAAGATGAAATGAATTTGTATTCCTATGAAAAGTTCAGAGAGGAAGGCATCTCTGCATTTCTGTTAGGATGGGTGCCATGCTAGGCTCGCCTCCTACATTTCAATAGTGCACAGTTCCCTCCCCCAGGGAGGTTTCTCTTGGTTCAGGGTCTTGTCCATTCTCCCCCTAAATCTTCTCAGAAATCTCCAGTCCTCTCTGGCACCACTGTAGATGCTAATTCACCTCTTCTCATTCCCAGAATTATCTAACAAAAACACATACAGTTATGATTTTATAGCAAGAAAATAATTTTCTTAAATCCTTTCTAAAATGTTGCCTAAGAAGCAAAATATCCAATTTTATTGTCTCTAAATAAAACTTAAAGGAAAAAAAATTAACCTGCAGTAACTGATATTTATGCTATCTAAAAGACAACTGAAGGGCATGCATTTATCATGAAGTAACAATCAAGACTGTACCTTAAATCTTGCTATACTACGTAGTACAGCTTGTAATTATGAAAATTGCACCCTGTTGAGTTTTATTGATTAATATTTTTGGCTTAGACCCATATATTCACACATTTTATAATTTGCATACCAAAGCAAATTCTACTGTGATAAGAAATGTAACACAATGTCCTAAATTTATCAAAGTATATGTTTAGTCTTTTGGGGTAATACCATTAGTCTGAATCTGTGCTTCATAAGATTTAGTGAGAACTATGTGCATTAGGTACAAAATTACGATACATGATTTTTTTTTTTCTGTTGCTGAAGAGAATTGGCCTCTTGAATTTTTCTCTAGAGGATTGGTTCTCAAAGGACAGAGGCTCCCCACTTGGAAGGAAGCCCTCTCTCCTTTATCCCCTTTGCTTTACACCTTTAGAGAGACAAAAAGTGTAAGAGTAAGTTTCAGAAGAAAAACAAAAAACAGTAAGGGTGAATTAAACCTGCCACAGTAGACCTTATTTCCCAGAGTTCAAAGGCATCTATAGCTCTCTCAAATTATTGCCCCTCTCACCAGAACTTTAATTTATATTCTGGAATCAAATGAATAGCTTTTGTGCAAATAAATCAAGTTATTTAGCTACAGACTCTTCATTTCTCCCTCAAAATTTGTGGTCTCTGTATGCAGCTGGTTTAAGGAAAACTACTACTGATGTTGCTGTTTTTGTTTTGGTTTGGTTTGTTTTCCAAATATCAAAACTTTAATATGATTAAAAAGAAATTGGGGTATAATTTAGAATTATATAGTACTGCAAAATCACCATTCTTTTTTCTCTTTTACACACACACACACACACACACACACAGTCCCAAACTTTACCTAGCAACTGAATTCGACCCTGCAGCAGAGTGACCTCAGCCTTGGACAAATCCTGGACCTAAACAGAAAGGAGGCTGTTTGGCCCCACCGCTTAGCACTGATTCAGTATCAACATCGCACCTGCTCTACTGGCTTTTGTGGAGAGCTTTTTGTCTGTGTTAATATAACTGTTCTGCATTGCTCTTTAAACACAATTTAACTAACTTCTTTATGATGAGATAATCATATTTCTCCACATCTTTAACTTTAAATTCCTTCATAAAATTCCCTTGAGGGCTTTTGTCTTCCAAACCAAATAATTATACAGTCATTTCTGTTTCTCCAAGTAATGCCAGGAACCATGTAGTTAAGGTAGATACCACACTATGATATAATCATAACATCAAAATTGAGACAGGGTGGTTTAAGAGATAAATAGAAAGTTGTAATCTGAAACGTGCTATTATTTCCCTTAGGTGGGAGGTGCTAGAAAGACATAAATAAGGCATATGTGTTTGCTATTAACTCTAGGCTGTACAAAAGCTGACAATACAGCATCACCCATCATTTTTTAATCTATTCTTCAGGTATTTACAATCACTAATATGCATTTACATTTTTTAAACATTTTTATTTATTTTTGAGAGACAGAGACAGAATGTGAGTGGGAGAGGGGCAGAGAGAGAGGGAGACACAGAATCTGAAGCAGACTCCAGGCTCTGAGCTGTCAACACAGAGCCTGACCTGGGGTTCAAACCTACCAACTGTCAGATCATGACCTGAGCCAAAGTTGGATGCTTAAAGGACTGAGCCACCCAGGAACCCCACTAATCTGCATTTCTGTAGTGATACAGCCAACATTGAGTGTGTAGATGAGAGAATAGCATTGCTTTAGAGTCATAAATTCATACCAATGATAAACATAGATTGTCAGAATTTTCCTATTCCTCAGTGATTCCATTTCTTTGGTTTCTAAGGTGACAATTCTTTTGACAAAAACAAACAAAAAAATAGTTTGTTTCCTGTAAGGATTTTCTGTGTTGCTCTATGGACAGAATAGCCAGATGGTGAACAGTCACTATGAGGCTCACTCTGTGAGTCTCATATTTATCCTTGTACTTAATTTTGTATTAAGAGGACTTTTCTGCAACATACTTTTGAGTGCATCAAAAGTTTAAGCACAAATCTGGTGAACTTGGAAGTTTTTCTTCAATATGAAAACTTGTGTTCCATTCCTTATAAATGCATTTCTCTCACCAAAGTTATACATGAAATATAGTAAACTAAGTGCAATGACAATTGATAAGACATAGTTTAAACAGAATGGTATAATAGTCTCAGGCTAGATAATGAAATGAGAAGAAGCAGAATGAACCATGACCGATGACAAACAATACATGAGGTAGTTGAAACAGGGACTCTGGGAGTGAATCTTGCACAATCTTGACTGAGTTATTCTCTGTGCCTTAGTAGCCCAATAATAATAAACATGCCTAACTCATGGTGCTACATTAAGGATTAGATGGGTTAATATGTGTTAAGAACAACAGCTGGCATTTGGAAACATGCTACTAAAATAAGCTACTATTTCTTGATAGGATTCAGGGCTTAAAGCTATAATTTGACCCTTCCCTTATTAAAGGGGATGTGGCAACCCATCTTCCACTATTTTCTTTCCCCCTATAAATACTTTAATAGATTCAAACATGATGGCACCTTCCTAGAATATATCCAATAAATGAGATAGCCCTGTCATTGAATACATTGCAAATTTGGTTTTGTGTGTGTTGGGGGAGTGTAAATTCTATTCTTTTTTCCTAAACTCCTGGGCTGAGTTCAATAGAAATGGTTTTTTGTTTGTTTTTGTATGCATTATAGTGTGTGTGTTTACCTACTACTAAGAATTCTCTGAGAGGTTTGAGGGTTTTTTTTCCAGCCTAATGGAGATAAAATTAACATAAAACATTATACAAGTTTAAAATGTATAGGGTGATAATTTGGTACACATATATATTGTGAAATATTTACCACAATAAGATTGGTTAACACATCCTTCATCTCACATAACTACTATTTTATTATTGTTGTTGTTAAGGTGAGAACATTTAAAGCTCTACTCTCATAGCAAGTTTCAAGTCTATAACATAGTATTGCTAACTATAGTCATGATGCTGTACGTTAGATCCCCAGAACTTATTTATCTTATAACTGAAAGTTTGTACCCTTTGATCAACATTTCCCCATTTTCCCCAACTTACAAACCCTGGTAAACCATCACTCTATGCTCTGTTTCTCTGATTTCGATGTTTTTAGATCCCACACATAAGTGATTATATACATTTCTCTTTTTCTGTCTGGCTTATTTCATTTAGTATAATGTCCTCAGGGTCCATCCATGTTACTGTATGACAGGATTTCTTTCTTTCTTAGAGCTGATTTATGTATATCACATGTTCTTAATCCATTCATCTGTAGATGGACATTTTGGTTGCTTCCATGTCTTAGCTATTGTAAATAATGCTGCATTAAACACTGGAATTCAGATATCTCTTTAAGATAGTGATTTTGAGGGGGCCTCGGTGGCTCAGTGGGTTAAGTGTCTGACTTCAGCTCAGGTCGCGATCTCATGATTCATGAGTCTGAGCCCTATGTTGGGGTCTATGCTGTCAGCCTAGAGCCTGCTTTGGATCCTCTGTCCCCTTCTTTTACTGCCCCTCCCCGCACCCCCCACTCCCTGCCTTGTGCTCTCTCTCAAAATTAAATAAACATTAAAAAAATAAAAAATAAAAATGCCTTACAAAAAAAAAGGTACTGATTTGGTTTCCTTTGGATATATACATAGTAGTGGTATTACTGAGTCATATGGTAGTAACATTTTTTTTTTGAGGAACCTCCATAGTGTTTTCCAAAGTGGTAGCATAGTGTAAAGTGGGATTTACATTCAATCAACAGAACACAAAGGTTTCATTTTCTCCACATCTTTACCAATATTTACTATCTCTTGCCTCTTTGATAACTATTCTTACAGTGTAAGGTGATATCTCATTGTAGTTTTGATTGACATTCCCCTGATGACTGGTGATCTTGAGAACTTTTTCATATACTCATTGGCCTTTGTATGGCTCCTTTGGGAAAATATCTATTCAAGTCTTCTGCCCATTTTTAAATTGAATATTTGTTTTTTGCTTGAGTTGTACAAGTTCCCTGTACATTTGGGTAATAAGTCTTTATCAGACATAGGTTTTAAAAATATTTTTCCCATTCTGTAGGTTGCCTTTACATTTTGTTAATAGTTTCTTTTGCTATGCAGAAGCTGTTTAGTAATCTCACTTGGTGACTTTTTTTTTTTTACTTGTGCTTTCTGTGTCATATTCCAAAAAATAATTGCCAAGGCTGATGACAAGGAATTTTTCCCCATGATTTCTCCTAGAAGTTTTACAGTGCAAGGCCTTACTTTTAAGTCTTTAATCCATTTGAAGTTAATTTTTGTGAGTGGTGTAAAACTACAAGTCTAATTGCAGTCTTTTGCATATGATTATCCAGTTTTAAGTAAACACTATTTATTGAAGAGACTATCTTTTCCTCATTGCACATTCTTGGCTCCCTTGTCAAAAAGTGGTTACATATATATATGCTTGGGTTTATTTTTGGGCTCTTGATTCTACTCCATTAGTATATGTGTCTATTTTAACGCCAGTATCAAATTGTTTTGGTTATCATAGCTTTGTAATATAGCTTGAAATCAGGTAGTGTGATGCTTTTATATTTGTTCTTTTTCAAGGTTGCACCTATTCAGGATATTTGTGGTTCTACACAGATTTTAGGATTTTTTAAAAAAATTTTGTGAAAAATGCCATTGGAAGTTTTTAAAGTTCTTATTAAAATCCCAGCTAGTTAACATACAGTTTCAGGTATACAGCATAGTGACTCAACACTTCATAAAACAGCTGGTGCTCATCATAGCAAGTGCACTCCTTAATCTTCGTCACTTATTTTACCCATTCTCCCACTCACCTCCCCTCTGGTAACCATTAGTCTGTTCTCTATAGTTAAAAGTCTGTTCCTTGGTTTGCCTCCCTCTCTCTTTATTTTTTGCCTTTGTTTATTTGTTTTGTTTCTCAAATTCCACATATGAGTGAAATCATATGGCATTTGTCTGACTGACTTATTTCACCTAGCATAATAATCACTTATATTCCTTTATAATATATATATATATCACTTATATATTCCATTAAATATATATCATATATATCTCTTCTTATTTATCCATTCATTAGTCAGTGGACACTTGGGCTGTTTCCACAGTTAGGCTATAATGCTGCTATATAAACATCAGGGAGCATGTATCCCTTTGAACTAATATTTTTTGTATTCTTTGGGTAAATACCTAGAAGTGTAATAGCTGGATCATTGGGTAGATCTATTTTTAACTTTTTGAGGAAACTCTATACTGTTTTCCAGAGTGGCTGCACCAATTTGTACTTGATGCACTTGTTGCATCAACAGTGCAAGAGGGTTCTCCTTTCTCCACATCCTTACCAACACCTGTCGTTTCTTCTGTTGTTGATTTTAGCCATTCTGACAGATGTGGAGTGATATTTCAGTGTAGTTTTGATGTGTATTTTCCTGATAATCAATGATGTTGAGCATCTTTTCATGTTTCTGATAGCCATCTGTATGTCTTCTTTGGAAAAATGTCTATCTGTGTTTTCTGCCGATTTTTAATTCGATTATTCATTTTGGGGTGTTGAGTTGCATAAGTTCTTTATATATTTTGTATACTAACCCTTTATCAGACGTCATTTGCAAATATCTTCTTCCATTCTGTAGGTTGTCTTTTAGTTTTGTTGATTACTTCCATCACTGTGCAGAAGATTTTTATTTTGATGAAGTCCCAATAGTTTATTTTTGCTTTTGTTTCCTTTGCCTCCAGAGACATACCTAGAAAGAAGTTGCTATGGCCAGTGTCAAAGAATTGCCTGTGTTCTCCTCCGTAGGATAGGTGTGCATAGGATTTTTATGGTTTCAAATCTCACATTTAGGTTTTTAATCCATTTTGAATTTATTTTTGTGTTTGGTGTAGGAAAGTGGTCACGTTTCATGCTTTCATATGTTGCTCTCCAGTTCTCCCAATACTCTTTGTTCAAGAGATTGTCTTTTTCTCACTGGATATTCTTTCCTGCTTCATTGAAGATTAATTGGCCATAGAGTTATGGGCTTATTTCTGGGTTTTCTATTCTGTTTCACTGATCTATGTGTATATTTTTGTGCCTGTACCATATTGTTTTGATCAGTTCAGCTTTGTAATATAATTTGAAGTCTGGAATTGTGATGCCTCCAGCTTTGTTTTTCTTTTCTTTTTTCTTTTTTTTTTTTTGTTTTATAATTTTTTAATTTTAATGTTTATTTATTTTTGAGAGAGAAAGAAGGAGAGAGAGAGAGAGAGAGAGAGAACAAGCAGGGGAGGGGCAGAAAGAGAGGGGTACACAGAATCCAAAGCAGGCTCCAGACTCTGTCTGGCATAGAGCCCAATGCAAGCCTTGAAATCATGAACCATGAGATCTTGACCTGAGCCCAAGTCAGATGCTTAACCGAATGAGCCACCCAGGCACCCCATGTTTTTCTTTTTCAAGGTTGCTTTGACTATTCAGGATGTTTTATGGTTCCAAATAAATTTTAGGATTGTTTGTTTTGATAGGGATTGCATTAAATGTGTAGATTGCTTTGGGTAGTATAGACATTTTAAAAACATTTATTCTTCCAATCCAAGAGCATGAAATTTTTTCCCATTTCTTTGTGTCATCTTTAATATCTTCCATCAATGTTTTATACTTTTCAGAGTATAGGTCTTTCACCTCTTTGTTAGGTTTATTTCTAGGTTTCTTATTGTTTTTTGGTGAAATTGTAAATGGAATTGATTCCTTAATTTCTCTTTCTGCTGCTTCATGCATTGAATTCATACATAGCTTTGGGCAGTACAAACATTTTCACAATATTAATTCTTCTGATCCATGAACACAGAGTATCATTTCATTTATTTATATCTTCTTCAATTTGTTTCATCAGTCTTGTAGTTTTCATTGTTAAGATTTTTTACTTTCTTGGCTAAATTTATTCCTAAGAAATTTACTATTTTTGATGATATTGTAAATTAGATTGTTGTCTTTATTTCTTCTCAGATACTTTGTTGTTCATGTATAGAAACAAGACTAATTTTTGTATGTTGATTCTATATCCTGCAAGTTTACTGAATTTGGTGACTTAGTTGTAACAGCTTTTTGGTGGAATATTTAAAATTTTCCATATACAAGATAATATCATAAACAAAAAGGGACAATTTTACTTCTTTCTTTCCAATTTGGATGACATTTTTTCCTCGCCTAATTCTTTTGTCTAGGACTTCCAGTATTATGCTGAATAGGAGTGGTGAGAGTGAGCATACTTGTCTAATTCCTGATTTAGCAAGACAGCTTTCAATCTGATACCAATGAGTATGATGTTAGGTGTGGGTCTGTTGTACTTTGCCCTTATTACGTTGAGGCATGTTCCTTCTATACCCAATTTGTTGAGAGTTTTTGTCATGCAAATTTTGCCAGATGCTTTTTCCTGCATCTGATGAGGGGATCATAAGATTTTTGTCTTTTATTCTATTAATGGGGGTATTTTACATTTATTGATTTGTTTGTATGGAATCATCCTGTATCCCAGGGATAAATCCCATTTGATTATTGTGTATGATCCTTTTAATATGCAATATATTTGTGTTCTCTTATAGCTCTCTGAGCATCTTCAGAACAATTATATTGAATTTTTGTTGGGCAATTCATGTATCTTTATTTCTTTGACATCAGTTACTAGAATTTTACTCTGTTCCTCTGGTCATGTCACCAAATTTCATTTCATTTCATTAAATTGCCTTAATTCTTTGTGATCCCTGTAGCCTTGCATAGGTATCTGTACATTTGAACAAGCAGGAACCTCTTCCAGATTTGCTGGAATAATTTAAGTAAGGAAAGGACTTCACTTTTTGGTGGGGGCACCTTGGAAATGTTACCTTGGGTCTAGTAGTGCAGGGAATGTAGTGCCAGGACATTCGATGGCTCCAGGTCAGAGGAGTGTGATGTCTCTTTAGCTCAGGCCACTGGGGTCTATCAAATAAATAACTATGTGGTTCTTAGTAAATGCTATGGGGGTTCAGTGGTAGCTGCAAGGGATGTTGGGGTCCTCAGCAGTTCCTCCATGTCCAATGGCCAGTAGGCAGGGACCAGAGCAGGTAGTGGTGGTGGCTGGAGTCAATGGTATACACACACTCAGTTGCAAGAGCCAGATCTAGGTGCCTGTGTAGTCAATGGAGCTGGTTGCAGACACATATGTGTCGGTGGGAGCCAGGGCAGTAGGAAGGAAGGACCAGGGCTAACTGTAGGTGTACCGGCTACTGCAGGAGCTCTGGAGTCAGCACGCATTCCTGTTGTTGCAGGGTCTTGCCACAGATGTGTGCATAGCAGTGAAGGCTGGTGACAGAAGTTGGGCCAATGGTATGCAGGTGCATAGCCAGAGGGTCCAGATGCAAGCAAGCCCAGCAGAGCAGGCCAGTGACAGGAGACAGGGCCAAGCTGGGCCCATAAGCATATCTGAGGGCCCAGTTGTCACTGTGCATTCTTGTGGCTACAGTCCCTATGCACATGTTCATGGTCATGGAGGCCAGTGAAGGGAGTTGGACTAGAGGGTGTAGGTGTACACTTGTGGGGCAAGCTGCAGGTGAGCCCAGTGGTGCGGGGGCCTTGGCTATCAGTGTGCATTTCATGGTTGCAGGATCCCACCACCGGCATGCACATGGCAATGGACCCAGTAGCAGTTGTCAGGCTTGCAGTGTGCAGGTGCACAGCTGGAGGGTGTAGCCCCCAAATGTGTACACAGCAGTGGGGGTCAGACACCGAGACCTAGGCTATGTCTTGCACTTGCACAGCTAGAGGCACGAGCTACCTGCCTGTGCAGATCCTGGCTCCTGTGGGATAGGAGGGAGAGGAAGTAGGGAGGGTGTCAGAAAGCTGTCATCTGTGAACATTAATACCTGTGGAGAGAAAACTGGTGAAATATGTGCTGGCCATTAGTTTCTTCAATCGTGAAAGCTGCTGGGGTCCTCTGCAGGGTGGGTCACAGGAACTGTGGTCATTGTCACAGTATGAGTAATACTGGCAGCTCCTGCTGTTCTTCCTTTTCCCTAGCCCTCTCCAGAGGTCTCAGCTTTGCCAGTATCTGGGTGGGTGAAATGCAAACAGGTCCTTCATACAGTGCTCCAAAATGGTGGAGAAGCTGGTCACTCACTCCCTTTTCCCTTTCCTAGTGAGGAGAACTCTTTCTAGCTGAGGAGTTCCCTCTTGTCACTAAGCAGTGTGGGCCTGTGAGGTGGAATGATACAGGCAGAACGAAGTTTTTTTTCCTTCCCTTTTAGTGTGATTATTCTCAGGTTTTTTGTTCCCTGTGTTGCTGAAGCTTCCTAAGTGGACTCCTGAGCATCCCCAGGGCTATTTTTGTTTGTGGATAGATGTCTAATTGTTGATCTTTGTGGAGGAAATGAAGACTGAGGTCTCCTACTCTGGCATTTTGGTGATGTCACTCCTGTAGGTTTACTTCTTAAACATTAATATTATTGGAAAAAGCATATATATACTTAATGAATATTATCAGTTATAATCTGCCATATCATTCCAAAGCAGAGATATATTTTGCGCCTAGAAAACAACGTTGAATAGATTATGACATTGCCATTGAGTTTACAAAAAGTGAAAGGTAATCTAAAAAACAAACACGAAATTTTCAGAAAATTGACAAGCAAAGAGGCAAAGTTTTTATGTGCTAAAACCAATCATTATACAATGAAATAGATCAAAATACCTTTTAATAATTAGGAAAATGTTATAGGGAAAAGTAAAGTTTACACTTAATCTTGAAGACTGTAAAGAATACACTTTTGGTTATAAGTAATGGAAAATCCAACTAAAATTCACAAACAATATAGGAACTAAAATGTTTCAGGTCAGGCTTGAGAGCTGTTGAACACTGTCATCAAAGTCCAGTGACTTTGCATCTCTACCCTGTCTTTCTCACAACTAACTGCTTCATCCTAAGGTTGGCTTCACTCAAGTTTCCACTACGGGTGCAAGAATCTTTCAGGGATGCCTACAGCAGGAAAAACATGTCTCTTTGTTGGAATATTCCCAGCAAAATAAACGGCTTTAAAAATGGCTCAAGTGTCTGACTTATACAAGTGGATCACAAAGTGAGTGGCAGAACTATTTTGCCAAATAAAGGAAATTATATGAGGGAAAAATTGATCAATGGGAAACAGTTTTCCATGGGTCTCATAGTTTTTGCACATCTTGAGAGCAACACACTGACTAACCTTTAAGTGTCTTTTTGAGGATTTTTATGTAGTGAGCATCTTTGGAAGATAAAATTATGTCTGTCTCCAGAGCAAAGAGTGGGTTATCCTTAGCATTTCTCCCTCTCATACCCCAGTCCCAATCCACCAGAAAATGTTAGCTCTACCTGAAAAATATATCCAGAATCCGACACCTTTTTCATATTTCTATGGTTGAAACTATGCTCCATTACCTTTTGCCTGAATGACTGTAGTTTTGCTGCTTCTACCTTTCCTACTCACTCCTCTACAGTTTATTTGCAACACAGAATATAATTGGTATTAATATATATATATATGTATATATATACACATATATATGTATATGTATATGTATAATTTAAATCTTTTTCTCAATACTCTCCAGTGAATAATTTTCAAAGTCTTTAGAGCAGCCTACAAGGACCAACATGATCTACACTCTCCCATTCTCATTACCTGTCTGACCTTATTCTTTATTACTCTCCTTTCCATTCATTCTGCTCTGGCCACACTGCCTTCCATGCAGATGTTAAGGCATGCCTGGCATACTTCTTCTTTAGGCCCTCTGCATTGCCTGTTTCTTTCTCCCGAGATGTTCTTCCTCTAGCTATCTCATGGCTAACTCCCTCACTTTTTAAAGGTATTTGCTTATTTATCACCTTCTCCACTCCTGACCATCTTATTTACATTTATAATGTCCCTTCACTCCCACCCCAAGCCTCATCCTTCCTTATCTCTTTTTTCTTGTTCCACATTATTGATCACCTTCTAACATGCTATACAATTTGCTAGAGTCTTTATTCTTTTGCTATAATTTGAAGTCAACAGTACATACTTTTTGTCACTGTTTTCACTGATGTTTCCAACCACCTAGAACAGCACCACACACATAATCAGTGCTCAATAATCAATAGTTTAATGAATGAAGAATGTACTCCCCTCAACTTTTCTGTAGAAAAAGGTAAAACATAGTTATATACACACAAAATTCCTGGTCATATTTGTGCTGCTCCTTTTATTTTCTTAATAGAACATATTTTTAACATTGTTCCAGAGTGCTCCCACCAGGATAAAACCTTTCCTGGTATGATTTAAATTTTGAATATACTGTTGGTCATGACCTAGGCATATTTAGGGTCTCAGATAGAAATGACCTTTGTTCTGAAAACCATGTTGGAACTGATTAGCAATGTTCTCACATTGAAGACAGAAAATATAACCCCCTGTGGAATTTACAGTAAACGTGTACCCTTGTTTGCTGCACATTTTCCAGTTCCTCTTAGAAAAATATTTAGCAAGTTTCAAGTTACAGCTTTCTATTTTTCTATTAAACAACATTGTCTCCAATTTGATTATATGATTATATCATGGTGTCCTGTCTTCTTTAAGTAGGAAGACTCTGTACAAGTTTGGGAAATTGTAAAAATGTATAATTATTTAGACTGGAAAAAAGCACAAAAGTGACTTGATAAGTCAGTAAAAATTAGGGAAATACAGAAATATGATTAGTTCTTCATTCTTCTGTTCTGCTAAAAGAGGAACTAAACAAATAGCAGTGTAGAAATTAAATTTCATGTTATAATTTTACAAAGTAAAAATTAAATTAATAAATGTTAGGACTCATATGTGAAATGCCAATCATAGCGTTCATGTTAAATCTACAGTTCAAAACTGCAAGCACATCTAAAAAAGCTATCGTTGACTTATAAAACTTTATGAGGTGATAAGATAATTAAATTATACTGTATGAGTTTTTTTTTTGTTTTGGTTTTTAGTAACAGTGTATAATCCTACCAGACATATGTGAAATTTCCTGGCTCAAAGTTAATACTCAGTAAATATCAGCTCCTTTTATTAACTTGCCTCTATGCAGTCTTGCCAACATTTCGTATTAAAATAAAAAATTCCAATGTGAAAAGTAAAATAAGCTATTTTATTATTGTTTTAATGTGCATTTCTTTGTGATTAAACACTTTTTCCACACATTTATTGGCCATTAGTACTTCTTATGTTCCTTGCTTAGGTCTGCCTTTTATTTTACTAATAGAGTGTTTATCTTTTGCTTATTGATTTCTTAAAACTTTTATAGAATAAGAATATAAAGCTTTGATTTACATATATGGCAAACATTTGCCATTTGTTTATGATATCTATTTCTCTTTACTTTAGGATAATTGCATTTTTTTATAGGCAAATCCATCAATCTTTCCTTTGCCAAAATACTTAGTAAGACCTTCCGCAGCTTGAGATCAGACATATATTCTCCTATACTTTTTAAAAGCTATTTTCTGCTTTCATTTGTTATAGTTAATCTATCTGAAATTTATTTCAGAAGATGGTACAAGGTAAGAATCTATCTGGTTCTCTTCTAAATAGACAACCAATCTGTCTGAATTTAACGACATGATATTTATCTTATAGAAGTAAAATTAAGCTGTAATTGTTATTTGGACTTAATTGCAAATAACACAATTCTTAATTCTTAAATGTCTAAAATAGAGATGTGGGCAATAAAAATTTATTTTAGGGTTTAATTACTGAATGTCTTTATTTAAGTTCTGGATGAAGAAATCCAAAATGTGCACATTAAATGCATTCCATGAATGTATTGATGGGAGAATATTACTATTCCAGAAATTGATAATAAAAATGATACTTTATAGAAATAATTGTCCAGAATATGAAATAAAATTCAATGGGGTAAGAATAGACAGATCAATCAATGGAACATAATATAGAGCACAAATGACTTACACAAATACAGTGGGCTGATCTTTAACAAAGGAGCAAAGGTAATTCAAAGGAGAAAGGAATAGTTTTTTAGACAAATAGTGTTAGAACAACTAGACATCGTTGTGCAAAAAAAGGAAGCTATAAATGCATATTACTATGTGAAAGAAGCCAATCTGGAAAGGCTACATACTGAATGATTCTGAGACAGGAAAACTGAAGGGACTGCAGGAGAGAAAAAAATGTTTTTTACCTTTGCTTCTTTTCCCAGCTTCTAGGACCTGTATCCCCACCACACTCTACACATGCTTTGTAATGCAAATAGCATATGTTCTCCTTTTAAGGGACAGGGAGTTAATGATTCATTAGAATAAATAACATCTAAGGAATGACCTGGTGAGCCAAGCTATCATATGTGCATTCCAGACCACTGGAGCCAGATATCTCCAAGACCCCTGGTTCTAAGGAATAGTACCTGGGCCCTTGTCTTTGTTCTAGCTGGTTCCTGGGTGCCTGGAAGGACACATACACCAGACCTCCATCCTCAGTAAAAACTCCCAAACCCTGAACAGAAACAAAACTCCTTCCTTTCCTTTCTGAATCTCCCAGACACTCACTCCATCTGTTATCTGCTCTCTATATATCTAAAGTAAACTCTCCTTTCACCTTCTGCTCGTTCATGTTTGATTTCCATCCTGCATAAAGCCAAGGACACTCTTGGCTGGTCCGATCATCATTAATTTCAACTATGTGACATTCTGGAAAAGGCAAAACTATGGAAATAGTAAAAAGGTCAGTAGTTGCCAGGAGGGGTTAGTGGGCAGAGTGGGAGGAGGTGAATAAGCAGAACACAGAGAATTCTTAGGGCAGTGAAAATACTGTGTGTTACTACAAAGATGGATGCATGTCATTATACAATTGTTCAAACTCATAAAATGTACAACACCAAAAGTGAACCCATAGTGAACTATGGACTTTGGATAATTATGATTTTGCCAATATCGATTCATTTATTATAACAGATATGCCACTCTGGTGAGTGATACTGATAAAGGAAGAAGCGGTGCATGTGTGAAGGAAGAACTCTCTGTACCTCCTTCTCAAAAATTTTTATGTGAACTTAGATCTGCTCTAAAAAATAAAGTTTATATATAAAGAGGAAAATGAATCTAGACACGTTCACCTTTCACTAAAATTAACTCAAAATGGATCACAGATCAAAAGATAAAAGGCAAAACTATTAAAGTTCTAGAAAATAACAGGAGAAAATCTAAATTATCTTGGATTTTGGAGGTGGATTTTATTTACTTATTTTTTAAAGTTTATTTATTGTTTACTTTGAAAGAGGGAGAGTGCCAGCAGGGGAGGGGCAGAGAGAGAGAGGGAAAGAGAGAATCCCAAGCAGGCCCCACGCCATTAGTGCAGAGCCTGATGGGGGCTGGAACTCACATACCTTGAGATCATGACCTAAGTTGAAACCAAGAGTCAGATGCTTAATCAACTGAGTCACCCAGGTGTCCCTGAAGGTGGATTTTAAAGACTACACCAAAGAGACAATGCATGAAAGAAATACATGATAAGTTGAACTTCATTAAAATTAAAAACTTCTGCTCTGTAAAGACACTGTCAAGAGAATGAGAGAATAAGCCACAGACTGGGAAAAAATGCTTATAAAAGACATGTCTGATAAAACTGAAATTCTATATATACAAAGAACACTTAAAACTCAATAATAAGAAAGTGAAAAACCCAATTAAAAAAGGGGGTAAAAGACCTCTAACAATTTTGTATGATCTGTCAGGAAAACTATAACAGAAAATCCTGTATAGTTTCAGATGTTAAACTAGCAGGATCAGTAGGAGAGCAGAATCCTGTGTAATCAAGGCTTATCCAATCATTAATACACTCAGAAGGATGGAGAAAGAAAAGTCACAAGGGAAATATATAGGTGGATCCAGTGAGTGTCATAGCAACAGAGTGGCTCTTAAATTGATATGCCCAGCTGAGGAGAATTCCATTTTAATCAGTACCAGTCTGGTGTAAGAGAAACTGGCTTAACTGGGGTAGGGGGTGGGGGGGAAGCAAAATTCTCCATATGGCTAAATAATGTCATTTAGGTAAATGAAAAACAAAGTTATAATCAACAGCAGTTTAGGGTAAGCCATTATTTAAAATGTTTACAACTGAGTGTGAGAGAATGCCATGGAGTTCTCTTTTGGAAAAGGTGTAGCTTGTATGAAAATGACACTCATATGGTCTTTTCTTTGAAATTGATACTACTCATAGCCATATTTAAAGACTATGGGCAGGTTTGGGATAGAGCTTTTTTAGAAACTTTAGGAAATTGAGAAGTAAACTCAGAATATCTTCTCATTACATCTTCATCAAGATCTTAAAGTTTCTGAAATTTTGTATGTTAACAAATATATTAAATTTGCATTTATATACTTTATTAAAATGTCTAATACATACATACAAACATACACACATACACAAACACACTTGGCTAAAGTCCAATTAAAGTAATAGGAGCAGGATATTATTTCTGAAATGTAGTTATTGTGCCTGAAGTCCAACAGTACCAAGCACATTACTTATGACAGCATAAATACTCTTTACTGATCACAATCATGAAAACAGTAAGTCTGCACTCTAAGACAGGGTTACAATTCATTTGGTGACAGTGACCCAAACTACAGGAATGATATCAGGGAATAATTCATGTTAAATACAGAGACCCATGTAAGTCAACTGTGCTCAGTTCCTCAAGAGCTTTATTAGTATCTGTGGAGTATATTGTCATAAGTGGTTTCTTTTCCAAACGATTAACTGATGAAGTTGATTTATATAATGTGTTTAGAACACATAAAAGTGAGATGATTGATAATTTGGTTTTATTAGCATCTACAGTGAGATGTAGAGTGAAATGAGATACTCTAAGAACAAGTTTAACATTTTAGTTACAACAAGTATATTGATGTAACAAGAACACTGAAGAACATTGGAATATAAATGCATAGTATCTACAGTCAAAGAGATAATAATAAAACATACCAAAGGGATTTTTAAAAAGCAGCTTACTTATTAAAAAAAGAACGTTAAAATCACAGATTTTTTTCTTGTTATCAGTAAAAATCAATGGCAGAAGAGAATAGAATAAAATTGATGTGATCAGGAAAATAATTTTCAGCCTAAAACTGTTTTACAGCCAAAATATAATTTTTTAAAGAGAGAAGTAACTAGATAGCACATGCAGAAATAAAATAAGATGGACTAGTTTCTTCCCATTTTAAACATGTAGAAATTCTGGTTAAAATTTAACTACAAAATGATTGAATATGTAGAACTATTAAAAAAATGAAATTTCTAGGGTCTAGAAATAAAGTGTTGGAAAACATTACCTGTGGATTTATCACATTAGGGTATATCTTGTGAGGGAGAAATTGTCATTTCGTTCCTATATTTTGAAGGATGGCTCTATGGCAAACAGCTTTGAAAGACAGAGATGGTGTTTCCCTGACAGGAAAGGGCAGATTTAGTTAAAGCCTTGGAAGATCAAGATAGTGCCTTTGGAGAAAAAGTCAGGTGTGCTAATCACTCATTGTAAATGATTCGAGATCCATAAGCTCATGATTCCTCTCCTATAATACACCCGCTGAGTGTTCAGGTTTCATCAGGACCTCTGCATTTTCTTGTAGGATTTAATGAGTGGTAATTCAACACACACACACACACACACACACACACACACACACACAAATACTGATACTCTGTTTACTACTACTGTTTTGAAGAGTAGACTGTCCTTTACCTCTGATCCACAAATCTTATGTCTTTTGCCAGCAGTCATGAGATTATGGCAGGCTGTCTTGAGAATTTGAAAGTATGGTAAAATCTCTAATCTTTCATAGTTCTTGACAGAGGGAAGTCATGATCTGAGCAATCATTGTATGAATTAGTGCTCTGGGAAGCTCAGAGAAATACTATATACAGATAAAGTCTTTAGAAGGTAGAAATTGGAATTCTTCACATAGTCCAGAATCCAACTGAATTTTTCACATAATCCAGAATCCAACTGAATTCACAGAGCTACATAAGGAAAAGAAAAACTATAACTTGTTTTTTTGGTTTAGGAAAGTTTGACTCTATATGGAGATGTGAATGAGGCAAAAGCCTTACTAAGTAATAGAAACTCCATGGCTACATCATGCATGGATATATGGATAGAATTTCCACAGTGCACATGGTGTTGGAATCTAGGACATGAGATAATATCACAAAAACAAGTAAAACCCCCAGGGCAAAAACAAGGTCAAAATCACTCTCTAGAGATATCTCCTTATTTTAGGAATACATTGGAATCTCATAAAATATAATCTCCTACTGAGAATGAATTCAACAAGAAATATGTACAACTACATACAGAAGCAACTCTCCATAAGGAGAGATGGTAGATTAACTAAATAAGGTCATTACAACTCCAGGACTAAGAGATAATAAAGTAATCTGTAAGATAATATAAAATAAGTATGTTGAAACGATGAAAATATAAAAGAAACAATAACAACAACAAAACAAAGTGAAAGAACAGAAGCACAAATACAAACAGCATATACGCACATGCTGAATCAAAAAGGAGCTACGTTGAAATTCCAAACATAAAACGAATTGTTGATATAAAACAACACGTGGATTAATTAGATATTAGATACAGAAGATGAGAAGATTGGTAAACTGAGAAATCTGAAGAAATTATATAAAAGTGCAATATATGAAAAAAATAAAAGCAAATCAAAAACAGTAGAATGTAGCGTCCGACTTCAGCCAGGTCACGATCTCGCGGTCCGTGAGTTCGAGCCCCGCGTCGGGCTCCGGGCTGATGGCTCGGAGCCTGGAGCCTGTTTCCGATTCTGTGTCTCCCTCTCTCTCTGCCCCTCCCCCGTTCATGCTCTGTCTCTCTCTGTCCCAAAAATAAATAAAAAACGTTGAAAAAAAAAAATTAAAAAAAAACAAAAAAACAGTAGAATGAAAAAGCCCAATACATACCTAATAGTTTATTGACTTATTCAATAACCTGTTTACATATTCATACATATAAATGTGTATTAATGGTCAATTTATTTACAGTTATAAAATGATTTACAATTTGAAAAAAATACTTCCTTAAACATGAAAGGTAGAGATAATGTTGCAGTTTAGAGATTTTTGAGACATTTTTACTTTAAAGATAAACTAAAATTCTGCAAGTTAGACAACTTGAAAAAAACACTGTGGTCAATTTTATTTTGTGTTTGAGTTTTAAAACAACACATTAAGATTATTTTGTTTATGTTCTGGTTTTAAGTGGCAAACACAGAATTTTCAAAGGATGGACACAAAAGAGCATGTGGTTAGAAGTAGTTTAACACAATCATGGTGCACCTGGGTGGCTCAGTTGGTTAAGCATCTGACTCTTGATTTAAGCTCAGGTCATGATCTCATAATTTGTGAGATCAAGCCCTGCTCTGACAGTGCAGAGCCAGCTTGGGATTCTCTCTCTCTCCCTTACTCTCTTCCCCTCCCCCGCTCTCTCTCACATGCCTGTGAGCTCTCTCTCTCTCTCAAAATAAATAAATAAACATTTTTAAAAAATGAGAGAAGTAGTTTAGCAGAATCAGACATGTTGCTAGAACTAGAAAAACATGGCTAACCATCAAAGCTAAGATGGAAATGGGAAACCAAGTAGTGTACTCATAGTGGACAGCACTGAGAGAATGACATGGAATTGTGGGAAAAGCAGGGTCAGGACAGTGGTTCAGGACTGACACTGAACTGCAATCACATTATAGGGAAGTGTTTCCAAATGGCACTTTGCAACTTACTTCCTACTATACTGATGAATATTGTCATTAGGTAGGCTATACATTTTTCAATGAATATATAGTGCCCTATGTTTTTATATATAAAGATATATAGACGTAATCTGTAATATATATATTCTACATAGTCTCAAACATGCTTTTAAAAATTTAACAGTGATTACTGACTACATGTTGTCTAGTAGTGTTAAAAGAAATATTTATGTAATTTAAAAAATAGCTTCTTTTAACTGCAGGAGTAATAGAATTACAAGTATTAGATGGGGAGGTACAAAACCCAGTAACAAAAGTAATTTAAGTATGTGTGTATGGCAGAGAATGATAAATAAACATGAAAACAATAAAATTATTTTAATATGCAGGAATACGTACAGATATATGTATATAACTGTTAGAATTTACTCATACTAAGTTACACTGTTTGAGACTTTGAGATTATTCTATCATTCTGATCATATTAAGGAGCAAAAGGAAGCAATAAAATGATCAAATAGAAAAATATGTTTCACTTGCTTTTTAGAAAGCTTGATCAATAGGCCTATTGATTTTCTTGATTTTTGTCCATTAAAGGAAAACAATCTATAGGAAATAATATGTTTAATATAGTTTCTAATGTCCAGAAATGCAGTGTTTGTATATTTGGTTTCAAGTTTTATGTGTTCCTACCAAACTAGTCAAATTATAATCAGTCTACCATAACTGTGCATCTTTCCTTCCATGCTGTAACATTTGTAAGTCAAGAAAACATCTGCTTTCAGCAGAATGTTAAAGTTGATTGGGCCTTAAGACACATATATTTCAATTCTAGCAGTTTACATATGAAAGAACTGAGTATCTGAGAGTTTGAATTATTTTCCCAAGGTCATATATCTAGTTAGAAGCTGAATTGGTTACTTTCAAAAATCACTGGAGTTGAGACAGAGTTCTTTATGTACAGCCTCAAGGAAATGCAATATTTATACCAGTGAAGAGAAAATTAGAATATTCTTACTCCTCCACATGCTTTAAAAATTTCATCTCCTTTGGCTTTTTTACAAATCTTTAAAATACTTTATAATCTGGTTCTCAAATTGACATTGGGTGAAAAGGAACATTTAAGATGGTCTCTATTAATGCCCTATAGAAAGAACCATCATTATTCTACAGTAAAACTAGAGAAAATGAAGATCCCATAAGACAAACACACACTGGATGCTTTTCTACTATTTCTTCTCAAAGGAAAAAAGAAAGATTGGGTTTAAGCATTCTTATTTGAATCAACTATTATCTTTTTCTCTATATGTGTTTATTTAAAAATAACTTCCATATATCGTTTTATCTTTCATAGACCCTAAAAGAAGCTAAATACGTCACACAGTGCCCTTATGGCATAAGCACATGGGTCAGATTTGGAACATTTGATTACAGTGATTTTGGTTGTGTTCTTATATTTACTTTCATATTCTTCTAGTTTGATGAAAAGTCACCCAAGTTCATAAACTATTCATGAATTCCCTGAAGTTATACATATACAGATAAAAAGTGAAAAACAAGTTAGAATAGATTTGCTCCTATCATTGCAGACTTAGCTTGATAAAAAGGCTGGCTGGCTCTGAAATGATGCCCAAAGTTAACCTATCAGAGCAAGATCCAGAAATATTGCTTTCTCTGTTTATAAGAATAGATTGCTTTAAGTTGTCAAAAAATGGGCCTCAGCACGACTCAAAATAAGTTACAAATGATGTTAATTCATCCTTTAAATAGAGATGCTGCTGTTTACCTCAAATAATTTTTGTTGGGATTAAATGACAGTGTATGTAAAGTGCATAACCATGTTTGACACCTGGTAGCCAATTATCCCTTGTTTGTTCACTCTCTTTATAGATTTATTCTCCTTAATTGTATATGCTGAAACTGTTCTGCCAGACTCTACTATTAAAATACTGCTACTTTTATCTGATATCTCTTCACAGAAATTCCTAGTGCTTCTGGTGAAGTGAATCACATCTCCCTCTAAGTACTTTTTACACATGGCTTGCATCTCATTTGTACTATTTCCCTTTCCCTTAGTATTAGATTTTGTTACATCTGTGTCTCTTGGAAAGTAATTGCTCCTGTATCTTATATAAAACTCAGTCTTGTACAATAAGTGCCCTTATAATTTTCAGTAAACATATATTTTTTCACTGAGTTAAAATACCGCAAAAGAATTAACCCTACTGAGGAGGGTGTTATGCCATGTCTACGTAATGTTTTATATCTGATTAGCTAGAGGTTTTGTTTGTTTATTTCCTCAATACATAGCTAGAATATACATCTCCGTGTTGTCAAAACATTGTCAAAGAAAATTGTTAATGATTTGTATATGTTTACATTGAATTTAGCCTTCAAGTTTGCATCTACATTATCAAAATTGCTCAATTTGTCTACTTTGTGTAAATTTTATTTGTGCCTATGGTAATTTTGTTCAAAGCATTACATTTAATTTTAACAGCATAGTCAATATGTTGCTAATGAATTAAAATCTGTAGTAGACTAACTCTGGATATAACTTCCTTTATAACTTATATGTAAATCTAGTATAATTTCTAAGAGCTAAGGAGAAAATTATCCTGCGGATCATATGTAATAATGGCTAGAAGCATGTGTTTTGGTACCTAAGAGAAAAAACATACATATGCTTTTTATTAAAACGTAAATTATCCCAATTTCACTTGTTAGATCTTAACTTTTCACTTGAATCTTGTTACATCTAAAGTGACAGGAAAAAAATGACTGATTTTATTTTATTTTAACCTTAGTTCATAGGTATTCAAAAATGTAATCAACAAAAATCTCTGAAAAGGAAAGATTTAGAAGCTTTAGATTTAAATCCTTAATGTTTAAATATTTGGCTTACAATACAAGAGAATATGAGAAAGCATTAGAACTGGTCTCAATATCTATTTACTTTAGCATATAGTTTAGTTTTAGTTTGTTTTAGATTAGTTTGCTTTCAATTATACCAGTATCTGAACTTCCCTACGTTGTTACATGTCATCTACTACTGCTGGAGTATACAAATGTATAGTTTAATAATGCCTGAAGCGTTTAAAAAGAAAGTAAATAATGATTGCTATTTGTGATAAGTTTATCACAGATTTGCAACCTTATCTCCTCAGTAGATTAAAAGTAGGGGTTTTAAAATTAAATACCCTAAATGAATAGATCATCCTAGGTTGTGAATCTTCCTTTTGGCTTTATTCTTCCAGAACAAAATTTGTTTGCATTCTGAAACAGATATTTAAGTCACCTTTGTGAGACCAATTGGACTTGAACTGGTTGGAAATATATTTAAAAATTTAGGAATCCTTTTCATGGTATAATTCTCTAATATCTAAGATGGATTAGTTTGGGGAATTTTCATAGCAACAAGAAGATTAGTTTTCTTGGATATCTATATTATTTACCCATACAAAAATTTCATCACCCGATAGTGCCTTTCAAAGGACATAAATCCCTTAGTGACTGCTATAAATTTGACCTTTATTTTCTCAACTTTTTAGTCTTCTAAAGCTGGCTATGTTATCCTTCTACAAGTCAGAAAAATCAAAAGTACACCATTGGCCAGAATTATCTACAAAGAGGAATAGTTTACAGCAATGGATACGCACTATACAGAGTGTTAAAAATCATGGATTATTTTTAGAAACTTAAGACAATTTCCTAACAATAACTTTAAAAACAGTGTAAAGTCAAGTCAGGGACAGAGAAAATTCACTATAATTGCATACTTAGTTGCTAAAATCTGTTCAACTTAATACAATGTTTTACACATCATTAAAACCTAGGCACTTTGTATTATTTTTAAAAATGGTTTGTTCTGTTCTTCATGGATATCTCATTCTAATATCTCCCTCACTTCCAACTGATTAGTCTATATAATTCTTTGCTATTTTAAGTGAGCATTTGCAAAATGCTAAACATGCATATGTTTATACAATACCTGTAACATTAAATTCTATGTACATATATGTATAATTTCCAATTTCATATCACTTCTCACACAAGTACATATATACAAAGAATAAGTTTTGAAAAAGAGAGAAAATTAGCACAATAATATCATGTACCTTTACAATGTGAAAAACGTAGTGAACATTTTAAAGGAAGTTTTTATGAGTATTTGAGATAAAAGTAAATAGAAGAAAGTTGCTTTTGTACAATAGCATACTTGTTTGGACAAATCAAATGTCACCCAAGGTTTAGGAAAAGGAAATTCTAATCTTGTTGATTCAAGTCTTAAAGAGTTGTAAGATATATAGTTTTAATTTCAGAGCAAATGTATATACAATTACCATTAAATGTATATACAATTACCATTTGTTGACAATTATTAGGTATGGGACGTCATTTTCTAATTTGAAATTGGACAGCCAATACAAATTTGATTTGTTATAAAAAAGTACAAATAATTTGGTACTCGATTTCTCTCCTATGCATGTAATAAAAACTATAAACAAATTATTTTTTCTTATTTACATAGCAAAGCAATGAAATATTGCATTAAACTGTTGAACCACATTATCTTGGTTGTCTGGATTACCAGCAATTTATAATTTATTTTTTTGTATTTTCCAAATGTTATATGATAAGTATATATGACTTTTGTAATCAGAACAGAACTTTTTCTCTAAAGAGAACATTTTAATTTAACAGCTGTTTAAAAAAGACTGCCCTCTCATTCAGTGTCTTACTGGAAAGGCCTGAATGGCAGTACAGCAGCTTCTTGTCTCTGCCTTCGTATTTCATCTCTCCAGCATATGTTCTATTTTAACATGGCTAGAGCATAGATTATGTACATGGAGTGGTTTTGAGTTGTGATTTTGTACTGATTTGAGGTTATAAACTATTCCTCTTTGAAGATAATTCTGGCCAGTGCTGAGCTTTTGACTTCTAATCTAGTCCATTGAACAAGATAATTAGTACACAAGGATATTCTGGACAAAATGAAGAAAGCTACAAATATCCAAACTATCTAGATCATCAACTGTATTGTATTATTTTAATTCAAAGTGCTATCACCTTATAAACATGAATGACATCATTGACTATGATTGTTAATATGAACCTCAAGTTTCATATTATTTTCTATCTGCAAACACATCAGTGAACCTAAGTTTGTGTTAACATAACTCTACATAATTGTGATGAAGGGTTGCTAACATCACATATGATATTTGTAGAATTATTCTGCTAAGTAATCTACAGCAGGAAGATTTGGAATTGCCTTTGGCCACTCATCATGCAAATTTAAATGTAAATCTTGTTAGAAACAACCCAAAACAAACTTCGTAATTTTCTTCTCCAAAAGAGAATAAATTGGGTAGTGTGTGAATCACCTAATCTGAGTAAAAATTATTTAAATGTTCTTTTAGCCATTTTGCAGTTTGTACCACACAAAAGTGAATTTTTTTCTATCCCTGTTATTTGTATTCTTATCCCTAGTGTTAAAGTGCATTTATTTAGTCTTTGGATTATACTTTCTGTTTTAAGTAAAACATCTGTGTGTTACCACCCGTCTACAACCACCCCTGCAAAAATGTGGATCCTGGCAAGCTAACAAGAACAAACTGACACACCAGATATACATAGCTGTAGGTGGGCTGAAGCCTTCCATCTGTGGTGCACGCCACTTGCGGTCATTTGACGAAAGTTAGATAAACTGGAATAATATGTGCAAGGCAAAATTAAAACTAAAAAGCTAACTTTACGATATTGGCATCTTTCCCTCCTCTTATCCTTTGATTATGTTGCTAAATAAAGATAAAATAAATTTTGATTATGTGCTACAAAATTGCTTTCAAGCAATTTCACCAAATAAATATCATTACTGCAATTTTAGCAACAGAATTATAAGATCGCTCCATTTATGTAAAAATAATATAGTATTCTTTAAGAGGTTAAGATATTTTCCTCTATTTTTTTTGAAACTTTCCTAGCAATATGATATGGTTTTAAGTGTTAGATTATAATTATGAGCTTTTGAAATTTTACTGTGCATAATTTCACTATATGAGAGTTTCCCTATTGTATGGCACTGGTTCAGGCACCCCAGGTTACTATCAGAATGGTTTCATTTGATTGCAATAATCTAAAGTCTATCAATTCATTATAATGTCTTTCTAAATACAAGCTTTTGTAAAAAGAAAATTGTAATCATGGGAAATTAATTACTTTTGTTATATATAAATGAGCAAGCCTTTCTAAGCCATATTATATAGCTTATTTCAAATATTTATTTCCATCTTATTCAAAAAATGAATGTTCAAACAAATGACATTCGCTTCATCATTTTTATGTATGAATGGTTAAAATGTGTAAGCTTATTTTTCACATTTACAAATTGGAACTCTTTCTCATATTTTAATAAAGGCTTTATAATACAAAAATAATTTTAAAATGTGAGAAACTAGACCTAAAGTTATATATATTTTTTTCTGGGCCAGGAAATCATGAAACTATTTTCTATGGCAACCTACAGCAACATGAGCATCGCAGTTCAGATCTCATTTCTTTAATACAACTTTACTGAGGTATAATCTGCAGTTAAGAAAATGCATGCATTTTAACTGAAAAATCTGATGATTTTTAACAAACACATATTACCACGTAAATACTACCAAATAATCATGACACAGAATATTTCTATCACTACAAAATATTGTCTAATGCAACTTCGGTGTTAGTTACTCCCCCACCACTCCCATCTCTGGCCCAGACAACAATGAACTATTTTCTAGCAACACACACCATGAGTATCTGTTCTAGAATTTCTTTTAAAAGTCTGGTTTTGGTGTCTGTTTGGTGTCTGTTTTGTTTTGTTATGCTTTTTTCTCTGGCATTTAAAAATGTACATTATGTGCATTTGTATTATGTATCTTGTGCGTATTATGAATGTATTTTTCATGGGTGTTTTTTAATGTATATTAATTAATATTAATTAATAAAAGTAATATTCCATTGTATGAATACAAGGTAATTTTTAATTCATTTGAAAAGAGTTACATTGTCTTCAAAAGTGGGTATACCATTTTCCATCCTTACCAGCAATGCATGAGTGTTCCAGTAGCTCCTGATCCACAACACCTGGTATTGTTCACCTTTTTACTTTTCGCCATTTCAGAGGGTCTGCTGTGGGGCTTTTGTGGTTCTAATTTGCATTTTGCTGATGACTAATGGTTTTAAATAAGTTTTCATGTACTTTTATGGTATGCACATACATATGTTTTAATTCATGATGTCTCCATTTATGTCTTGTGCCCATTTTAATTCATTTTTATCTTACTTCATTGTAAAAGTTCTTTTTATGTCTTCTAGATTGCAAATCTCTATGTTTATGTATTCTAGAATATAGTCTTTTGTACTGTGCACATTTTTGCACAGCTAGGGACGGCAATGTCTTACAGAGAGAGGTTTTTTGTTTTAATTTTTTTCAAATCTAATTTATTATTTATTTCATACTTAGTGCTCTTCGGGGATTTGTCAAAGAAATATTTTTCTACCCAAGTTCACAAAGATCTCTCTTTTGCTTTCTTCTCTATATTTTATACCTTGAGCTTTTACATTTAGGTGTACTCTGTATTTTTGAATTAAATTTTGCGTACGGTGAGGAGTAAGGGTTAAAGTGTTTACCTCTAGCTCTCAAGCATATATTTGGCTGAACTAGGGCCATCTGTTGAAAGAAAATAATCTTTTCCCTTGTAATTTAATCCTAATTCCTCATTGAAAATAAAGTAACCTTATATGTGCAGGTATTTATAGGGTCTCCATTTTATTTTTTTGGTATATATGTCTAACATAATATCCATTTCTCATTATCTTAATTCCAGTGATTTTATTTTATTTTTTTTTTAAATATATGAAATTTATTGTCAAATTCGTTTCCATACAACACCCAGTGCTCATCCCAACAGGTGCTGTCCTCAATACCCATCACCTCCCCTCCCCTCCCTCCCAACCCCCATCAGCCCTCAGTTTGTTCTCAGTTTTTAAGAGTCTCTTATGCTTTGGCTCTCTTCCACTCTAACCTCTTTTTTTTTCTTCCCCTCCCCCATGGGTTCCTGTTAAGTTTCTCAGGATCCACATAAGAGTGAAACCATATGGTATCTGTCTTTCTCTGTATGGCTTATTTCACTTAGCATCACACTCTCCAGTTCCATCCACGTTGCTACAAAGGGCCATATTTCATTGTTTCTCATCGCCACGTAGTATTCCATTGTGCATATAAACCACAATTTCTTTCTTCATTCATCAGTTGATGGACATTTAGGCTCTTTCCATAATTTGGCTATTGTTGAGAGTGCTGCTATAAACATTGGGGTACAAGTGCCCCTATGCATCAGTACTCCTGTATCCCTTGGGTAAATTCCTAGCAGTGCTACTGCTGGATCATAGGGTAGGTCTGTTTTGAATTTTTTGAGGAACCTCCACACTGTTTTCCAGAGCAGCTGCACCAGTTTGCGTTCCCACCAACAGTACAAGAGGGTTCCCATTTCTCCACATCCTCTCCAGCATCTATAGTCTCCTGATTTGTTCATTTTGGCCACTCTGACTGACGTGAGGTGATATCTGAGTGTGGTTTTGATTTGTATTTCCCTGATGAGGAGCGATGTTGAGCATCTTTTCATGTGCCTGTTGACCATCCGGATGTCTTCTTTTTTTTTTTTTTTGAGTTTTTATATTTTTCAT
The DNA here is from genome assembly GCF_023721935.1 of Panthera uncia. Classification (NCBI taxonomy): domain Eukaryota; kingdom Metazoa; phylum Chordata; class Mammalia; order Carnivora; family Felidae; genus Panthera; species Panthera uncia. Next base: position 54,765,430 of record NW_026057580.1, on the reverse strand, counting down.
CCTTCATTTAACTTTTAAAACACTACTATAGTTGAATATTAAAACAAAAAAAATAATAGCAAGTAGTGAGCTATGATTATAGTCCTTCATTCATTCACTACTGCATATAAAATGCCAGCAGTGTTCTTCACTGGCCCCATTAAGAGGTCTGACACTGAACACCTTCCCTAGGGTGATGTTCATCATCCTCATATGCTTCTCCATTGTAATGGCGCCTTCTTTCCTGATTTGGATCAAAGTCCACCAGTTCTACCTGGTCCACTTCATCAGTCTCTTCTACTTCCTTCCTCTCAGGTAGGAGCTTTTCCAGCAAAGACAGTTTATCAGGAGAGAGAAAGCCATTCTCAGGGAAGTTTATCTTAAATTCGATGATTAGGCGACCCTTTTCGTATGGTCTACGATAAATTGGCATGCCTTCATTCAGCACACACTTGATATCTCCATGCTTGACAATCTGACCTGGATGAGAGGTAACGACAATGGTTCTGTTGTCTAGAGTAGATATTGGCTTTTCAAAGCTGCACAGTGCTTCAAACAGCTGTATGTCCATACACATGAAAAGATCCTCTCCTCGCCTAGTAAAAACAGCATGGTCCTTCTGATCTAAAACAATGATAATATCTCCTGGTTCCCGTCCAGGTTCTTGGTCTCCTTCACCATGGAATGTTATTTTCTGGCCATCTTTCATGCCTTTGGCAATATGAACTTCTAGAATCTTCTTTTCTCGAACTATCTTCCTTCCATTGCAGCTTTTACATCTATCTTTAGGACTGATCCGTTCCCCATGGCCCTGGCACTCCATGCACACAGATTGAATTTGCTGAACCATTCCAGGTCCTATCTGATGAATTCTTATTTGCATTCCAGTACCTCGGCAATTGGGACAACATTCTACTGCTCCTTTGTTACCACCTCGGCCTTCACATTTGTTGCAAATCACATTCTTTTGCAGAGCTAGTTTTCTTGTTGCACCATTATATAAATCTTCTAAGGTTACAGAGAGCTGATGCACAACATTTTTACCTCTCCTCTCTCTCTGCATCCTTCCTCCTCCTCCAAAAAACATATCAAAGATGTCCATGGGGGAGCCAAAACCACCACCTGCTCCACCTTCTTTAATTGCCTGTTCTCCTCCTTTGTCATATAATTCCCTTCTCTTCGCATCAGAGAGCACTTCATAAGCTTGAGAAATCTGTTTAAACTTCTCTCCTTCATTTGGATTCTTGTCAGGGTGGTACTTCAAAGCCAATTTCCTGTAAGCCTTTTTCAATTCTTCCTGGGTGGCATTGGGTTTGACCCCCAAAACATCATAGTAAGTAGTTTCTTTCACCATTTTCTACAGCCGGTGAGGGGCCCGAAGCCAGTGTGGGGGAGCGGGAAGGAGCGCGTTGCTGGGCGCAGCTCGGGCAGCCACCGCTCCTCCGCTTTTCAGCGAGCGTTCTGGAAAGTTCCCCAGATGTCTTCTTTAGAGAAGTGTCTATTCATGTTTTCCGCCCATTTCTTCACTGGATTATTTGTTTTTCGGGTGTGGAATTTGGTGAGCTCATTGTAGATTCTGGATACTAGCCCTTTGTCTGATATGTCATTTGCAAATATCTTTTCCCATTCCGTTGGTTGCCTTTTAGTTTTGTTGACTGTTTCCTTTGCTGTGCAGAAGCTTTTTATCTTCATGAGGTCCCAATAGTTCATTTTTGCTTTTAATTCCCTTGCCTTTGGGATGTGTCAAGTAAGAAATTGCTATGGCTGAGGTCAGAGAGGTCTTTTCCTGCTTTCTCCTCTAGGGTTTTGATGGTTTCCTGTCTCACATTCAGGTTCTTTATCCATTTTGAGTTTATTTTTGTGAATGGTGTGAGAAAGTGGTCTAGTTACAACCTTCTGCATGTTGCTGTCCAGTTCTCCCAGCACCATTTGTTAAAGAGACTGTCTTTTTTTTTCCATTGGATATTCTTTCCTGCTTTGTCAAAGATTAGTTGGCCAACTTTTGTGGGTCTAATTCTGGGGTTTCTATTCTATTCCATTGGTCTATGTGTCTGTTTTTGTGCCAATACCATGCTGTCTTGATGATTACAGCTTTGTAGTAGAGGCTAAAGTCTGGGATTGTGATGCCTCCCGCTTTGGTTTTCTTCTTCAATATTGCTTTGGCTATTCGGGGCCTTTTGTGGTTCCATATGAATTTTAGGATTGCTTGTTCTAGTTTCAAGAAGAATGCTGGTGCAATTTTGATTGGGATTGCATTGAATGTGTAGATAGCTTTGGGTAGTATTGACATTTTGACAATATTTACTCTTCCAACCCATGAGCACAGAATGTTTTTCCCTTTCTTTATATCTTCTTCAGTTTCCTTCATAAGCTTTCTATAGTTTTCAGCATACAGATTGTTTACATCTTTGATTAGATTTATTCCTAGGTATTTTATGCTTCTTGGTGCAATTGTGAATGGGATCAGTTTCTTTATTTGTCTTTCTGTTGCTTCATTGTTAGAGTCTAAGAATGCGACTGATTTCTGTACATTGATTTTGTATCCTGAAACTTTGCTGAATTCATGTATCACTTCTAGCAGACTTTTGGTGGAGTCTATCGGATTTTCCATGTATAATATTATATCATCTGCAAAAAGTGAAAGCTTAACTTCATATTTGCCAATTTTGATGCCTTTGATTTCCTTTTGTTGTCTGATTGCTGATGCTAGAACTTCCAACACTATGTTAAACAACAACGGTGATAGTAGACATCCTTGTCATGTTCCTGATCTCAGGGAAAAAGCTCTCAGTTTTTCCCCATTGAGGATGATGTTAGCTGTGGGCTTTTCATAAATGGCTTTTATGATGTTTAAGTATGTTCCTTCTATCTCAACTTTCTCGAGGGTTTTTATGAAGAAAGGATGCTGAATTTTGTCAAATGCTTTTTCTGCATCAATTGACAGGATCATATGGTTCCTATCTTTTCTTTTATTAATGTGATGTATCACGTTGATTGATTTGCCAATGTTGAACCAGCTCTGCATCCCAGGAAAGAATCCCACTTGATCATGGTGAATAATTCTTTTTATATGCTGTTGAACTCGATTTGCTAGTATCTTATTGAGAATTTTTGCATCCATATTCATCAGGGATATTGGTCTGTAGTTCTCTTTTTTTACTGGGTCTCTGTCTGGTTTGGGAATCAAAGGAATGCTGGCTTCCTAGAATGAGTCTGGAAGTTTTCCTTCCCTTTCTATTTTTTGGAATAGCTTGAGAAGGATAGGTATTATCGCTGCTTTAAACGTCTGGTAGAACTCCCCTGGGAAGCCATCTGGTCCTGGACTCTTATTTGTTGAGAGATTTTTCATAACTGATTCAATTTCTTCACTGATTATGGGTCTGTTCAAGCTTTCTATTTCCTCCTGATTGAGTTTTGGAAGTGTGTGGGTGTTTAGGAATTTGTCCATTTCTTCCAGGTTGTCCAGTTTGTTGGCATACAGTTTTTCATAGTATTCCCTGATAATTGCTTGTATCTCTGAGGGATTGGTTGTAATAATTCCATTTTCATTCATGATTTTATCTATTTGGGTCACCCCCCTTTTCTTTTTGAGAAGCCTGGCTAGAGGTTTGTCAATTTTGTTTATTTTTTCAAAAAACCAACTCTTGGTTTCATTGATCTGCTCTACAGTTTTTTTAGATTCTATATTGTTTATTTCTGCTCTGATCTTTATTATTTCTCTTCTTCTGCTGGGTTTGGGGTGTCTTTGCTGTTCTGCTTCTATTTCCTTTAGGTGTGCTGTTAGATTTTGTATTTGGGATTTTTCTTGTTTCTTGAGCTAGGCCTGGATTGCAACGTATTTTCCTCTCAGGACTGCCTTTGCTGCATCCCAAAGCATTTGGATTGTTGTATTTTCATTTTCGTTTGTTTCCATATATTTTATAATTTCTTCTCTAATTGCCTGGTTGACCCATTTATTCTATAGTAGGGTGTTCTTTAACCTCCATGCTTTTGAAGGTTTCCAGACTTTTTCCTGTGGTTGATTTCAAGTTTCACAGCATTGTGGTCTGAAAGTGTGCATGGTATGATCTTAATTTTGTTATACTTATGAAGGGCTGTTTTATGACCCAGTATGTGACCTATCTTGGAGAATGTTCCATGTGCACTCAAGAAAAAGTATATTCTGTTGCTTTGGGATGCAGAGTCCTAAATATATCTGTCAAATCCATCTGATCCAATGAATCATTCAGGGCCCTTGTTTCTTTATTGATCCTATGTCTAGATGATCTATCCATTGTTGTAAGTGGACTATTAAAGTCCCCTGAAATTACCACATTCTTATCAATAAGGTTGCTTATGTTTGTAATTAATTGTTTTATATATTTGGGGGCTCCCGTATTTGGCGCATAGACATTTATAATTGTTAGTTCTTCTTGATGGATAGACCCTGTAATTATTATATAGTGCCCTTCTTCATCTCTTGTTACAGCTTTTAATTTAAAGTCTAGTTTGTCTGATATATGTATGGCTACTCCAGCTGTCTTTTGACTTACAGTAGCATGATAAATAGTTCTCAATCCCCTCACTTTCAATCTGAAGGTGTCCTCAGGTTTAAAATGAGTCTCTTGTAGATAGCAAATAGATGGGTCTTGTTTTTTTATCCATTCTGATACCCTATGTCTTTTGGTTGGCCCATTTAGTCCATTTAAATTCAGTGTTATTATAGAAAGATATGAGTTTAGAGTCATTGTGATGTCTGTAGGTTTCATGCTTGTAGCGATGTCTCTGGTACTTTGTCTCACAGTATCCCCCTTAGGATCTCTTGTATGGCTGGTTTAGTGGTGACGAATTCCTTCAGTTTTTGTTTGTTTGGGAAGACCTTTATCTCTCCTTCTATTCTAAATGACAGATTTGTTGGATAAAGGATTCTCGGCTGCACATTTTTTCTGTTCATCACATTGAAGTTTTCCTGCCATTCCTTTCTGGCCTGCCAAGTTTCAGTTGAGAGATCGGTCACGAGTCTTATCGGTCTCCCTTTATATGTTAGAGCACGTTTATCCCTAGCTGCTTTCAGAATTTTCTCTTTATCCTTGTATTTTGCCAGTTTCACTATGATATGTCATGCAGAAGATCAATTCAAGTTACATCTGAAGGGAGTTCTCTGTGTCTCTTGGATTTCAGTGCCTTTTTCCTTCCCCGGATCAGGGAAGTTCTCAGCTATTATTTCTTCAAGTACACCTTCACCACCTTTCCCTCTCTCTTCCTCCTCTGGAATACCAATTATGCAAAGTTTATTTCTCTTTAGTGCATCGCTTAGTTCTCTAATTTTCCCCTCATACTCCTGGATTTTTTAATGTCTCTTTTTCTCAGCTTCCTCTTTTTCCATAATTTTATCTTCTAGTTCACCTATTCTCTCCTCTGCCTCTTCAATCCGAGCTGTGGTTGTCTTCATTTTATTTTGCAGCTCATTTATAGCATTTTTAGCTCCTACTGGCTGTTCCTTAGTCCCTTGATCTCTGTAGCAAGAGATTCTCTGCTGTCCTCTATACTGTTTTCAAGCCCAGCAATTAATTTTATGATTATTATTCGAAATTTACTTTCTGTTATATTGTTCAAATCCTTTTTGATCAGTTCATTAGCTGTCGTTATTTCCTGGAGATTCTTTTGAGGGGAATCCTTCCATTTCCTCATTTTGGATAGTCCCTGGAGAGGTGCGGAACTGCGGGGCACTTCCCCTGTGCTGTCTTGAACAACTTGCATTGGTGGGCGGGACCACAGTCTGACCTGATGTCTGCCCCAAGCCCACCACTCGGGCCACAGTCAGATTGGTGTGTGCCTTCTCTTCCCTTCTCCTATGGGCGGGATTCACTGTGGGGTGGTGTGGCCGTCTGGGCTACTTGCACACTGCCACGCTTGTGATCTGGCATATTACTTGGGGTGGATCGGCAAGGTGCACAGGGGCGAGAGGGGCAGGCTCAGCTCACTTTTCCTTTGGAGATCCGCTTCAGGAGGAATCCTGCGGCACCGGGAGTGAGTCAGACCCGCCGCTGGAAGGATGGATCTGCAGAAGCACAGTGTTGGGTGTTTGGGAGGTTCAAGCAAGTTCCCTGACAGGAACTGGTTCCCTTTGGGATTTTGGCTGGGGGATGGGCGAGGGAGATGGTGCTGGTGATTGCCTTTGTTCCCCGCGGAGCTGAGGTCTGTCTTCCGGGGCTTAACAACTCTCCCTTCCGTTGTCTTTCAGCTCTCCTGCTCTCTGAGCAGAGATGTTAGCTTATAACCTTCCAGATGTTAAGTCCCGCTTGATGTCCGAACACACTCCATCCAGCCCCTCCACTTTTGCAAGCCAGACTCCGGGGCTCTGCTTGCAGGCGGGATGCCCCTCTGCTCCAGCTCCCTCCCGCCAGTCCGTGTATTGGGCACCACCTCTCTGCCCTTCCTACCCTCTTCCGTGGGCCTCTCGTCTACACTTGGCTCTGGAGAATCCGTTCTGCTAGTCTTCTGGTGGTTTTCTGGGTTATTTAGGCAGGTGTGGGTGGGATCTAAGTGATCAGCAGGATGCAGTGAGCCCAGCGTCCTCCTACACCACCATCTTCCTCCTCTCTCTTAATTCCAGTGAGTTTATAGTAACTCTTGAGAAAGAAAATCCTTCATATTTTTTTCCTTAATTTCAAAAAAATTTTTGTCACAATAACCCCTTGGATTTCCATGTATGTTTTAGAGTCATCTCTATTTTGGGACAAATAGAAGAAAAATTCTTCAAGAATGTGATTGGAATTCCACTGAATCTATAGGTGAATTTGTAGAGAATCACCACGTAAACAGTATTGGTTCTTCAAATATGTCTGCTCATATTTTAAGTTTGCCCTTTCAAATCATATTTTTGATGCTTTTATAAATGACATTGTCCTATAACATTCATTTTCAATTGTTTATTGTAGTATATATAAATATAATTGGTTTTTATATTGACATAATATCTTGTGTCCTTGCTATATTTATTCATTGGTCATAGTAATTTTAGTTACATTCCTTAAATTCTTTCTGCCTGCCCTATCATAACTTATGCAAAAAATAAAAATAAAAACCGAGAAATATTACTTTTGCTCTATCTTACCAATTTTGCTATGTTTTATATTAATCTCTTAGCTCAAAGTATTTTATAATTGACATGATTTCCTCTTTGAGTCATCCATTCATTTAAGGACATATTTTCATTTTAAGTAACTTGGGGGTTTCACAAACTTGGGGACTTTCTGTTCTTGATTTTTAATATAATTTTGTTGTGGAAAGAAAATATGCTCTGTGCATATTAATCCTTTTATACTTAATGAGCTTTGTTTTATATTACTATATGGATTATCTTACGTACCATTAACAATTGAAGAAGAATAATTTGTATTCTATCATTATTGTGTATAGTGTTTTTAAAATATAAATTCATTAAATTGGTTGATGTTGTCGAGTATTTATGCAGGAAGAATGTTGAAATTTTGAACTCAGATAATACATTTGCCTACTTCTCTTTTCAGGTCTGTCAGTTTTGTGTCACATATTGTGAAGCATTTCTATTAGGCAGACAAACATTTGCGATTGTTTTGTCTTATTTTTTTGACCTATTTATTTTGATATGACCCCTTTATCTCTGATAATATTTTTTGGCCTAAAATCTCCTTTAATCTGATAATAATAAGCTACTCCAGTTTTCTTCTAATGCATGTATACTTATGATTCATATATGAATATATTTGCAGTATTTTCCCTTTCATCTTTTTTACTTTTTGCCTGTCTGTTTATATTTCATGTATTTCTGTTGAAAATTCATACAGTTCTGTCTTGATTTCTTATCCACCCAGATAATCTTAATCTTTGAGAAGACTGCTTTTTAACTGAAGTGCTTAGACAACTTACATAAAACACATTTATCTGTATGACTGATTTTAAATGTATCATTTTTTTTTACTTGTTCCATCTGTGTTGTTGTTGTTGTTTTTTCTATTGTGGTTGTCTCCTGTCTTCTTTTAGAATACTTCACTATTTTTAGCATTCTATTTTATTTTCACTATTGACATAAAATATACCTTCTTCATTTACAGCTACTTTAACATTTTCAATAGACAGCTTTATTACAATATACCATAAAATAATATTTTCAAACTTAAATTGCAGTGTAAGAAACATAATAGTATACTTCCATTTACTGGCTTCCCTATTTTGATACTGTTTGCATACATTTTACTGTTTCTTCTTCTTCTTCTTTTTTTTTTTTAGTTGTCAAGTTAGCTAACATACAGTGTAGTCTTGGCTTCAGGGGTAGATTCCTGTGATTCATCACTTACGTACAACACACAGTGCTCAACTCAACAAGTGCCCTTTTCAATGCTCATCTCCCATTTTCCCCACCCCTCCAGCCTGATCAACCCTCAGTTTGTTCTCTGCATTTAAGGGTCTCTTATGGCATGCCCCCCTCTCTTTTTGTATCTTATTTTTCCTTCCCTTCCCCTATGGTCATCTGTTAAGGTCTCAGATTCCACATATGAGTGAAATATGAAATATGATATCTGTCTTTCTCTGACTTATTTAGCTTAGCATAATACATTCCAGTTTCATCCATGTTGTTGCAAATGGCAAGATTAGTTCTTTTTCATCACTTAGTAGTATTCCATTGTGTATATATACCACATCCTCTTTATCCATTCATCGGTTGATGGACATTTGGGCTCTTTCCATAATTTGGCTATTGTTGATAATGCTACTATAAACATTGGGGTACAAGTGCCCCTTCGAAACAGCACACCTGTATCTCGTGGGTAAATGCTTAGTAGTGCAATTGCTGGGTCGTAGGGATGGACTTATGCAAATTTATTAAGCTAATATTAGAAGAATTATCCCAGATTAATTAATCTGCCTAAAATTTGTACTAGTTTGCATTTTGCAGCATCTAGGAATGCATTTTGCATTTACAATTTGGAGTTATTCTTTTGTATATGAAGAGTTAAAGCTTTGATAATCAAGTGACAGTAACTTAGCAGAAAATATAGACAATCCAAACTTACTTCTTACTTCCAGTTTTGGCCAGAATAGAGGAAACGGTACTGAAATTACCTTCCCATAATAGAAAATTGAAAAGATATATGAAACGACTGTTTTCAGAAGTTGGACAATAAGCAGTGACAGAGGGACAGACTTCAAGCTTTAGGGAGCTCAATAGCTGGAATCTGTGAAGCCGATTACTGGAGAGGAGGTAGCTATATAAAGAAAGAGCTCCAGAAATCTATGTGGGGGTAACCCTGAGTCATTGAGTAAATAGTTAGAAGCCTATGTGTAATGTAAGAATTCATAAGACCTGGAAAAGAAAAAAATTCAGGGAAAGAATAGTAACTAGGGTGATTTAAGATAAAATGCTCCCCAAATTCAAACTGGGCTGGAAGATGTTCAAGTTCCAAACTGCCAGATCAAAGAGGATTAATTGAACAAATATATTCTGTAGAGACATCAAAAGGATCACACTTTGTAGTAAGGTTAACTAATCTTAAAGTAAAGGTTACACAAATTTACCCTAACAATATCTGTAAGTATCAAACTCATCATACTCAGTAGCTTAATTGCCTGCCTCTCAAATCAAAGTCATTCCTTCTTAAAAGATGCTACTCTTAGAAGCATTCGATTGGAAATCCTAAGCCAACAAATAAATCTTAAAAATCATAGTTCTCGGTGAATTAAACATATGCAACAGTATAAGTTTAATAACATAATGCCAGAGTACATTTTTATAAGAACACATAGAAACAAACAGCAAAGATGATAGTAAGAATGACTGTTTATAGTAAATGGGAGGTAGATAAGGAAAAGGGTGCAGTACATAAGTTAAAGGGAATGCATGGAATAAGAAAAAAGTCTTTCTGTGGACCAAAGATGATAATGTGACATAGTATTATTAATTTTGCCCCTCTCCAAGTGAGGTTAAAAAAGAACAGCTTGATAATGTCATATTTGCAAGAGTCTGTTAGCCAAAGTCCATAAAACCAAAGCTAAACATGTTATTAACAGTGTTTAATTTGGTTGATGTAAATCACCAATGTGTCACTTCCATTGCATATTGACTTACTTTTAATTTACCTAAATAATCTGCATACTCGCTTAAGTTTGTCATGGCTTTATTGCAGTTTACTGGCTGACACATTCCTCAGATGACTTTTTTTCTTATCAGTTACGTGGCCCAAGTAGAACTCCTCAGTCAAAAGAGAGAAGGAGAGTAAAAGAAAAAAAATGGAAAAAAAAGTAGAAGAAAGAAAAATGAAAGATGAAGGAGTCTGTTGAGAGAAGAAGCAGAAGAAAAGTCATTCATAAGCTGGACATTATAAATCCATCCCTCTTAGGATTCCCTTTCTTCATGTCTCCCTTTCTCTTTTCTTTTTGCAATAAGGAATTTATTTTACTGATCCTATGCTTCCTGTATGCAAAACATTACTTTTGTTTCCACTAAATGAAATTCTATACAGGTGTTTTAATTTGGCTGTAGGTGAAAAATGGGAAATAACAGCATAGGAATCACATTAGTTGCACTTTCACGTCAGGGTCTTATCTTCTGACAATCCACATGTTGCGATAAGTGCAACACTGCTGATGTATGGAAGTCTGAAGAATCCATATACACTGTCTTGGGAAAATTGACAATGAAAGTGCATGAGTATAAGTAAATTTGCATACAGTTACTAGGATAACACATGGCCAGAGATGATCAGTAAAATAAAAAAAAAAAAATACAGGTATAGAGAAACACACACTGTTAATCTCTCTGGCACCAAAGAGAACAAGAATAAGCACTGTTAGTCTTGAAGGAACAAAAGGGGAGAAGATGTAATTTTCACAAAGATATGTTTTCCAATACTTGCTGCCTTTAGCCTTTCTCCTTTTTATTGTAATATTATATGTTCATTTTCACCGAGAAACAGAAGTGCAGTAACACATGTACACAAAAGCAAGCTCGGTTGAAGGGAAGGGAATTTATAAGCCTCGGGGAATCTGGTAAAGGCAAGAAATTGACAGTAATAAAACAAAACAAAAAATCTCAGTCTTCTTTCTTTGATCACAGATACAGGAGTGTTTGATATAGATGGATAGATAGATACACGTGAACACATATGTACATGTATATGTATACATAAATGTACATATATACACACTTTTAACATATAACTTATAATCACATATATAATTGCCCCTTACTTTAAAAATAATACCTGTAATTTCTTTTACCTTCTCACTCTGCTCTGAATAAGTGGTCCCCCCAGCAGCTGTCTTCCCTCTGAGTTCTGCACCAACCACCACTGATAATTGCTGTGTTAAGCATAATGTTTTCACAGCTGCAAGCAAGATTTTTAAATAGCAAAGGTGCACTGAAGCCATCCTCAGCAATTAATAAATACAATACTAACAATATTTGCACTTGTGACTTTTTTACTCTGAGCATACCAAAGCACTTTACAAATAAACATGTGTTATTAACCTAATTTTTTACAGATGGAAGGAAAAACCCACTAGATTTAGGTTAAGGCCAAGTAAGTGACTTTGTTAAAGATTGCCCAACAAATCAGACCATGACCTTGAATAGAACCCAGGACTCCAGTAAGGCCTCTGCTTGGCTTTGTGAAAATCCAGCATCTATTAGCATTTGAACTTTAAATGAGCACTACTTAATGAACTTTACACATCATCATATTTGTAATAACATTTGCCATGAAAACCACTGTGTCAGTTGTGATTTCCATTAATTCTTTTTCCATAAAGAAGTAATCATTACATTTTAGAGAGATTTTTACAGGGAACGAAAGCCTTAAATCAAACCACTCAGACACTGAGTGATGGGTCTTCTCAGGAGTGCAACCCACTGGAGCAAAGGAGGTACAGTTGGTGGACATAAGGGAAGTGACCGCCGGGCTCTGGATGACTTTCAGAGGATGGAAGGCAGGGAGAGACTGACAGAAAGCCCAGGATGTTGTTTGTTCAACAGATGTGTTCCTAGCCAGCTACCAAAGCTCATGAACCATTTTTATTTGTCAGCATAGAGAGATTATATTTGCGATTTCTTATCGGAAGTTCACAACCAACGCATCAAGGCTAACTTGTCCACTGATTAGTAAAGTGTGCCCTACTTCCAACTTGCCTATGGCTCTGCAGAAACATGAATTTTGTGCTGTATAACTGTACCCATGGTTCTTCATTGTTTAAACGACTGCAAAAGTTATTTTTAATTTAGTATTTGAATCTTCATGAACATATATGCCCTCTGGATTGGACATTTTGATCCTTACACAGATGGTTGTTATTTTCTGGGACATTCTCCCACTACTCTTTTCCAAGTCAATGTGGCAAAGACATTAAATGAAAATACAAAAAAAAAGAGATACTTAGATGTGTTGATATTTTAAGCAATATCCATCTACTCCTCATTATGATATTTTAAAGCATAATTTTTATTAAAAACTATATGCAAGGGCAAAACAAAATTAGAATAGTCTGATATTTAACTGAAATAGAGCTGTTGTCTATTACGATTATACAAAGGATATTCTTTGACATATTTTTTCAAAAACTAGTAATTTTTTAAGAGTTAAAGAGCAACTGAAACACAACTAAAATGATAAATATTTGCAAGCAGAATTCTTCTGACCATAAATAACTTTTAAGAATAAAGAAGAGTTAAATGATTATAAAAGATGGACCATAAGTTTATATCAGATATATATATATATAGATATATAGATATATATATATATATTATAAAAGGATACTAATATGTGAACAATCCTATGCTTTATAATATATATGTATGTATATATATATGTATGTATATGTATATATATACATACATATATATTATAAAAGGATACTATATAATATGTGAACAATCCTATGCTTAAGTATTGGGCTGTGGGAAACACAAAGAACAGAATTATAACCTTGTTTATAGAATGCTAGATTACAAAGGTCGAATCATGTACATCATATTTAAATCCTGGAATAGTCCTTTAAAATAGCATTTATTATTTTCTTTAAAAATCTTCTTTTGCTTTTACATTAACAGTATTTTTATCTTATTAATGTAAATAATAAACATGCTTAAATAAAATATAAAATAATAAAATATAGAAAAATATATTTAAATAATATAAAATATAAAATAAAATACTTATTAAAATATAAAATACATTAATTTGAAAGTATGTCTCCTTGCTCACAATCTTTCAGTTATAGACCTGAATTAAACAAATTAATACAGAGACACACATATGTTTTTATATAGACTACACACATATTCATGTCTGCCTCTTATTATCATTATGTATATAAATGCAAAATTATATGCATACAAAATTTGCTTTACATTTACAATAGAATTTTGAGGACTTTACACACCTGTACACGTATATGCATCTTTCTATTCAATATATGTTTAATATTTAAGCAATCCTCAATTGATAAATATTTTTCCAGGTTTCCTTCAATTTTAAGTAATGCTACAAAGACCAATGAACATATAACTATCATGCACTGTTTGGAACATATCTCTATAAAATTTGGACAGCAAATATATAAACTTTGGAATGTAATAGATATTGCTAAATCACCCTCTAAAAGTTTCAGCTAATTTGCAACTATTCTAACAATTTATGAGAATATTCAAACAAATGTATTTCTCTGAATAAATAAATATACATTCAATTCAAAATAATATGGGTAGGAGGGGAGGTGGGTGGGGAGTGGGTTAAATAAATAAGTGATGGGGTCAAGGAGGGCGCTTGTTATGATGAGCACCAGGTGTTGTATGGAAGTGTTGAATCGCTAAATTCTACACTTGCAACTAATATTACACTGTATGTTAACTAACTGAAATTTAAATAAAAACTTGGGGAAAAAACGTAATATGGCTAGAAGCCTACAATACTGCCACACAAAAATTTCAGTAAAATAACCATGAACACATTGGCGTAGTATTCTCTACACTAGATTCCAGACAACTGAATGCCTGAATCATGGACATATCAATAGTATTTGAAGATACATGGAGCCAGGTTGAAAAGAAAATGCATTTAGGCTTCAACTTTTTGCCTAACATGTCCAGGTTCTTAAATATAATGTAGGCTACTCAAAAAAAGTTACAACAAAAATTATGCAGTCCCCGCCCCCCCCCCCCCCCCCCCCCCCCACTCAATCTGGTGTGTGTGTGTGTGTGTGTGTGTGTTAGAAACTCAGAGCCTGTAACAATTAGAAAACTGGACAACTTTAAATCTACATTTTAGGGTTTTGTCCCGGGGGCCTTTGTAAGCCATTAGCAGCCATCAGTACTTCTTGGATACTGTCTTTTGATATCCTTTCAGAGTGAGTAAATCACAGAATATATTTGTGCATAAAGAAAGGTCTAAGGAGGAAGTTCTAAAAAGGAATTGAGGGAAAATCATCACTTTTATGGTGGAGGAATAGTTTCTCAAAAGCAATGTAGTAGTTGTATATTCTGGAGAACTTTAGTTTACAAATTATGTAAAAGTATTAGCTTTGCTTTTGTCTTCAACTCTTTTCTCCAGTGTTATATTTGACAAACTATTCCTCCAACCATACAAACAATGAGTGCCTAACACTATGATCATATATATATATGATAATATATCCCAAAATGGCATTTGATAACTTAAATATATATGAAATGTATATATGAAATAAATATATGAAAAATAAATAATGAAATATATAGAAATATAGACATGAAATATATATGAAAAATATATAATCTATATATGAAAAAATATATATGAAATATATATATAAATCCATAAATTGTGGATAAAAGCTATTTATTACATCAAAACCTAAAATTATATTTATATTAAAACATGAATGGACAGTGTCAAGTAGTGAGCTATAAATCATTGTGACAAAACGTTTGCCTAACACTTCTGCATAAATTCTTGGGCGTGCATACTATATGATAGGCAGAGGCACACATACACATATACTTCAGCACACATATAATTAAGTGAAGTTAATCAGTGTCCTTCTTAGCAGAATTTACCATAGTCTTTAATATTCTAAGATGCTTTTAAAATTTTATTGTTTTTTCTTCAATGAAGACATATTATGTATATAATGGAGAAGCATTCCCATTGTGCTTATCTCTACGTAGTTTGATTGTGCGTGCTTATCCTGCACCTCTGCTCTACCTATATTTCCTAATTGCTCTACAGTGAATATGTATTGCTAATGAAAAATAACGTTTTTTAAAGCATTTAAATAGAATAAATCATGAGAGACATCTCAAATCATAGAGTGGGGAAATTTTTCTTATAACATGAAATCTAAAAACTGTAAAAAGTGATAATATGAAACTTTTTATTAGGTAAATTTCAAATGTGTCCAAAAGAAAATATATTAAAAATGGATCCCTATGTAGCACTTCAAAGATTATCAACAACATTTTTCATATTGTTTCCTTTGTTTTAGCCACCAGTGCCATTTTCCCTTTCTTCTTTCAAATTCAAGATATATAATTTACTTATAAAAACTTTTCCTGCATCTCTAGAGAAAAGTCTTATTAGCATAAACTCAGTGGTAGTTGAAAATTTTAGGCACAATGTATTTACCAAAAATATCTTAATCCATCTAAAATGTCTGCAATTTGATATTTGTCCCTTATTTACAAAAAAAAAAACCCAAAAAACAAAAAACAAAAAACTGTTTTTAACTGGTTTGTCAAATAAGGCAGTTTCACTTTAATTTACTAGTAGTATACTGTTGAACAACATTGTAATATGCTATAATAATAATAAGGTAATATAATAATAAAACAATGTCTATATATTTCTATTTATCTTTTATTGAGGTATAATTTTATATATAACAGTTTCCCTCCCTTTCAGTTTGTTTATAACTTTTTGTTCTATTTAAGTATAATCCACTATAGGAAAATACACATTTTCAGTATATAGTTTAATGAGTTTTGACACAAAAATATACCTGTATAACTCACAATCATATTAAGATATAAAAACTTCTTCACCTCAGAAAGTTTGCTCAGGTCTCTTCCCAGTAAATCTACTAACCAACACGTAGACTCTCTTCCAATTTTTGTCACTGGAGTTAAAATTGATGTTAATTATATCAGAGGGTGAAAAATCTTTTGTAAGCACAGTATGATTGTTGTGAGATTTAACTTTTGTTGCCCATAACAGTTGTTCAACACTTCTAACTGCTAAAATTATTCTGTTGTATGGAATTTTATAATCTATCTATTCAATCCTTTTATAATGGACTAATTCCTTTTTTTTTAATTTTTGGCCATTATGAAGAAAGCTTTGATGTATTTGATTTTAGAGACCATTTGTGAAAATGTGGGTATTTTTTTTAATGGGGACAGAGACATACAAGCAGGGAAGATGGGCAGTGAGAACAGAAAGTGAGAGAGAGAGAGAGAGAGAGAGAGAGAGAGAGAGAGAGAATCTTAATCAGGCTCCACACTGAGCAAGGATCCAGACATGGGGATTGATCTTACAACCCTGGGATCATGATCTAAGCTGAAATCAAGAGTAGACCATTCAAGTGACTTGAGCCACCCAGGGGTGAATATGTTTATATTTCACTTTGACAAATATATGAGCGGAAATGCTAACTCATACGATAGATGTATGTATGTAAAAAAACTGTCATATTATTTTTACAAAGGGGCTGTATACTTTTATGCTTTCACCAGTAATGTAAGGGAGTTTTGTGTACATTCGGGGTTCAGTGTTTTTAGCATAGTCATTCTAGAGCATGTAATAGTACTTCATTAAGGTAAAGTTTGCATTGTTTTCCCTTCTTTTTTAAGTTTATTTATTTATGTGAGAGAGAGGGAGAGAGAGAATCCCAAGCAGGTTCTATGCTGTCAGTGCAGGGCCTGACATGGATCTCAATCCCACAAACCATGAGATCATGACCTGAGATGAAACCAACAGTCTGCCACTTAACCGACTAAACCACCCAGGAGCCCTTGAATTTTCTCTAATGAGTACTGTTCTTCAGTACTTTTCCATATGTGTCTTGCCCATGTGCTTATTTTCCTTTTAGATATATCTGTTTAAATTAGTTAATCATTTTAAAAGAGTACTTTGTATTTTTACTTATAATACAATGTAATAGATTATAGATAATAAATATTATATATTTATGACATAATTTATGATATATAATAATTATTTTATTATTTTTGCTGACTACAATATTATTCAATAGTAAAATAAATGACATGAAGATTAGAATGGAAATAAAACAGGGGTGCCTGGGTGGCTCAGTCAGTTAAGTGTCCGGCTTCAGCTCAGGTCATGATCTCATAGTTTGTGAGTTGTAGCCCCATGATGGGCTCTGTGCTGACAGCTCAGAGCCTGGAGCCTGCTTGGGATTCTGTATCTCCCTCTCTCTCTGCCCCTCCTCTACTTGCACTCAGTCTCTCTCTCTCTTTCTCTCAAAAATAAATAAACATTAAAAATTTTTTTAAAAAAGAATGGAAATACAACAGTCTTTATTACAGGTATTGTATTGCACTGATATTGTAGGTAAAACTCTAAACAATATAGAAATGAGGTATTAGGACAATTATTTTGTTAATTTTAACAAGGTCACAAGACACAAGATCAATATGCAAATTCCATTTGTAATTCAGAATCCTGGTAATGAACCAACTGTAATGACATCAAAATTAAAATACTAAAGAATACATATAGTGACATGTGCTTAAGGCAGAGAACTCCAAGGCATTGCAAAGAGAAATTAAAGAAAATACAAATAAATGCAGCAGTGGGTATGAATGGATTGAAGGTTTTTATGTTGTTGAGTTGCAACTCTAAGATGATATGTGATTGTAATCAACATCCTCACTTTTTATAAGTAATAAACTGATTTTAAAATTTTTATGAAAACAAAAGTAACCTAAAATAGTAAAAAACAACCTTCAAAAAGAACAAGGTAATTCATGCAGTAAGGTAGTTATGGAATAACGTTGACTTCGCTTAATGGTGCTGAACAGCCATGTAGATAACTGTAGAGAAAACTAGTTGGGTCTTGGGTTTTTATTGTTGTTGTTTATTCTTAATCCTTCTGAAAATCTTTGCCTTTTATTTGAAGTAGTTTGTCCATTATTAGCATTTATTCTCATTATTGAGAATGGTGGGTTTGGATATACCATTCTACAATTTGTTGTGCAATTGTCTCTGATTTTAGTTTATTCCTCCTTTCTTGCCTTTTTTGTTTATTTGAATTTCAAAACATGACATTTTTAGCACATGTTTAATTTTATCTCAAAGTATTTTATTTAGAAATTGACATAATTTTTCTATGAGAATTACAGACTTCATCTATAACATCCTCTTTTTATAAAATATTATGGAAATCAATTTATCAACCCACTATGCAGAATAGAAATGTATAATCCCAGTTCTTTTCATCAATAATTTATCTTTCTTAAATAAGTAAACAAAATTATTAGAGCAATAATTATTTAAGCAATAATGATTACAACAATGGTTATTACATTTAACACACTTTGTGGTATGCTACTTTTAATATTTTTATTGTCTTGTGCTACTCTGAAAGGTTTTATCAGGATTTCATATACTTCATGATTATGTAGCATTCAATAATTTTCTAAACTCTATCTCCATTTATGTTTCACGGATACTATCCTCATTTATAAAATTAAAAAGCTAAGACTCAGAAAGATTAAGTGATATCCTATGCCATGAAACCAGTTAATGATGGAGTCAGAACTAGAACCCAGGCCATATTACTTCTAAAACATATATCTATAAAACTACAGAGCATTATATCCTCATACTTGCTGCCAGAGAGCTCACATTCTCATTAGCAAAATATTATGCATAAAACAATTTAATACTATAAAACTTACTAAGTAATTTATAGTAGATATAGATGCAGTATGAATTAATACTTATATTAATAGTCTTACTTGTATTTCAAATTATCAAAATTCAAGATGTAACTTTTAAATCATCCTCCCAGTTTATACAGACACAAATGCCTACAACAAAGAACTGAGTCATTAATTCAAAATAAGGTTCAAGTGTTGACTTTTAAAATTTGGTATGAAATTCTAAAGTACAAATTTAGTTATTTCTGAGGTTATTGATTGAATTAATGTTACTGTCATTTAAATTTTATGTCATACAAAAATTTTCCCCAAAATGTGCCATTGTGTTTGTTATATAACTTAAGTAGATTTGTTCTTTATGAAAACATATTACTTCACTTTTATATTTTTTCTTTTATTTAATTTTCTCTAGTAGTTCTTAACAACCATTCACTGGTTCCAGAGTTTATTATCCTATAATTGAGAAAATGTGAAATGAAGTACCTTCTCCACTTAAGTTGTAAAACTATCACATCATTTAGCTTGGGAAATGGAATCTCTGTTCCAGGACTTTCCATTCTCATATTCAGAGAAAGCTAATATAACTGGGGTGAGTTTGTGGGGAAATATTTGAAATGAACAAGTATATAAGACTTTTCTTTCCTCTAAACCATTGAACATTTATTTCTTATTGAGAAAGGTAAATTGTCATCCCTCTGTGAAGTATATTTGAGGCAAGGGCATTCAGCAGTGAATGGGAAATGGAGATCTCTGGCAGAAGTAGATATAAAAACCACTTTTAACTTACTAGGGGCGGGGGGGAGTAGATAATGTGATTTTCTTGCTGTGAATTCTATTCTCTATTATGAATTCACAGTAGAATTTTATGAAGCAGACAGTTTTACTAGTGCCTATCCAGTCAGGAAACATTTGAATTGTTAAGTAACTCATTTAAAAAAATTGATTGATTGGTTGATTGAGCTGTTTGATTAATAGAATGCTGTCTATGTGTCAGGCATTTGGGCTACAATTCTGAATGTATATTTTAGTGAAGAAAATATCTTCTTTGCTTTCTGGGGATTTTTTTTATTGTAAAAATGGTCTATATTTATTCAGACCTGGAGGAGAAGTGAAATGATTTCTCAACTTGAATGTAAGTTACAGAGAATTTTTAAAATACGTCCTAGATTTAGTTCATGCAGTGGAAGTCATGAAAATGCTGGGCGATCTTAAATTAAAATCAAATTGTCTAAAAGGCTCCCATTACCATTCGAGGGTAAAAAATACAAGAAGACATCAATGGTTATAAATCATGTTAATTGGTTCTTCATAGAAGATTACCATTTATGTGCCTAATATTAGATGTATTTTTTTCTGGAGCATTCATTAACAATTAATCCTCTAAACATAATTGTGGGGTAAAATTCCTTGTTTTATAATTATTGTAAGCAACAATATTTAAATTTTAGCATTTAAGAAATACATATAATAAGGTATTATTCTAAGTGCCAAAAATGTTAACACAGTTAAGACATTGCAACTCTATGAAACAGGTACTAATATTATCCTCATTTTCAGCTGATAAAAATGGAGAAACAATGTTAAGGAAATTTCCAAAGGGCACACAGTTATTAAGAAGTGGACCTGGGCTTTGGATTAAAAAGCGTATATTCCAGAGTTCCTGTTTGTTTTGTTTTGTTTTGAAAGATAATAGCATGATGAATCCTTAGGTATCCATCATCCAGTTTCAATAATTAGAAATAAAAGTCCGGGGGCTCCCGGGTGGTTTGGTTGGTTAAATGTCCGGCATTTTATTTTGGCTCAGGTCATGATCTCACCGTTCTTGAGTTTTAGCCCCACATAGGGCTCTGTGGTGATAGTGTGGAGCCTGCTTGGGATTTCTCTCTCTTCCTCTCATTCTGTTCTTCCCCTTATTGTGTTCTCTCTCTCTCTCTCTCTCAAAATAAATAAACTTTAAAAAAGAAAGTAATATTTGTCCAAGTTTGTTTCAATTATATCCTCCCCCACATAATCGCTTCTTAATAGTTTTTGGTGACATAGAGACGACTTAAGTGACAGATTAGCAAGGAGCTTTCTGAAACTTTCCATGCATTTGAATCCACAGCCAAGGAAAATTCCCTTTTAGGGGAATGTAAGGATTTTGTTGACTTGGAAGAATTTTCTTCTCAAAATGATAGTAGAATGGACAAAAGAGACATGTCAAAGGAGTGCCTTTCTCTTAATCCAAAGGACCCAAGGAAAGCTAAGTTACAACCTGTTCTGCTATAGAAAAATAGATGCAGTCAGTACTAAAGTTTTGGGGAACAGAGTGGTGCTGAACTGGAGGGGATCCTAGATTTAGAAAATTTAAGAAACAAGGTATAATGCTGGACGGAGGTGGACAAGTAGTTGGGTTCCCAGAAAACACAGTAAACTTACATGAAAATCTAGATAAAGTTAAACTCATTGAATATTACCTTAATAACAAAGAAGGGTCACAGTTATCTGAAAACCTGCAGAAAACAGAATTAAGTGATGGCAAAAGTATTAAGCAAATGGGAATAGACATCATTCTTAGTACTTCTCTTTCCTTGGACAGGTGATACCCTGGAGGGTAAAAAGGGCAGTAAAACTTAGAGAGAGAGAGAGAGAGAGAGAGAGAGAGAGCCCCTTCCCCTGTGACTGGGCTCTTCTAAAGAAGAAAATATAAGAATCTCTAGACTCCTCTTTGGAATCTACTCTGGATAATAGCTGCCAAGGTATTAATGAACAACAAATCTGAAATTCAGTTATGGCTCTTAAAGAGAATTCAGGTTCCTATTCAAGATATACTTCTTTCAAACGAAAAGCAAGACTCCACCAATGTTTTTGTGCATAAAAGTGGAAAAACAAATGGGAAGATCCTTTGCCATTCACACTTCAGCCATGATCCAGCAGTATGGCAAGCAAAGAAAGCAGTCAGAGTACCAGTTTGTTCTTCAGGAGAGAAGCTGTCAGATCTAAAGACTACCGTGGATCCAGGAAAGCTGGCGGTTTCTTACACACTTGTACACTGCTAGGCATGCTCACATTCACTGAGGATTAAGTGCATGTCAGCTTGAAACCCTCCCTGTCTCCACTGAAGCTTAAGAATCATGTACTTCTCTTGTATCAGCTGAGGTTGACAGTGGTGTGCTTGCGAGATTTGCAAAATTATCCACAATTTAACTTATAAGTCCTGGACATCCAGGCTTTTCCTACTTTCACTCCTGTGTTAATTTGAACACGACAACAATAGGTAATTCCACTTTCTTTTCATCATCAGGGTTTCTTAAGGTTGGCACTATTGACATTTTAACCCACATAATTCCTTTTTTTTTGAAGGGATGTCCTATGCATTGTAGGATGTTTAGCAGCATCCATGGCTTCTACCCACTGGATGCCAGTAGCACCTCCCCAGTGTGGCAAACAAAAGTGTCTCCAGACATTGCCAAATATCCTCTGAGGAATAAAATCACTTTGTATTGGGAACTACTGGTCAAGTATCGGATCATTAGACCAGGGTTTATGCAACATTCTGAAAATGATTGTGAGCCATAACAGCCAAATTTTATTGTGCTTCATTATATTCACAGTATTGGTTACCTATATATATACTTTGTTTCCTTTAATAAATCTTAATTCTTTTTGCAAAGAACTTCATTAATTTTTTAACATAAAAATAGCGCCAAAATATCCTTTCATGAGTTAATAATATGTATTTCTTTTTAAAACAAAAAGAGAACTTTAATTTTATACAAAACCTTAATTTAGTAACCACAATTAACACAGTAATAATTCCTTACTGTTATCTAATACATAGTTGATATTCTAATGTCAGTGATTGTTTCAAAAAAAGTTTTCATCACTGATTTGTTTAAATTAGGATCAAACAAGATGTAGGCATTGTATTTGGTTGGTTGATGAGTCTTTTAATGTATTTTTTATTCTAGGGCATCATCCATTCTTCTTCCTTGTTTTTTTTTTTTTTCCCAAGTTATTTGTTAGTTGAATGAATGGGCTAATTTTTCCTGTAGAATTTCCTTCACATTGGTAAGATATGCTACATGCAGTGGGTTGTGTTATAGGAAACTAAGTTAGGGGATATTAGTTTTTTCTTATAGTCAGTTATTACACTTACTCATTGTTCTGGAGGAAGACATTACCTTTTTTCTACTGGTTATTAAAAGCATGTCTGCAATTTGCTCTGGAGAGAGATTTTATTTCTAAGAAGATCATCTATACACATATTATTGAAAATATAGTCTGGGACAAAAGAGCCACCAGTGACTCACTCACAAGATATGCAGAGACATGAGAGACCTGAGGAGAATTGTTTCCCAACAATATTCATCCTTATTTCTACATTTGCCTTGCATTTGGTAACTTTTCCAATAAGTATGTCACTTCACTGGCCACTCTGATTAATCTGACCTACACGGGGTAGGAACAAAATCTATTCAATCGTTTCTTACAACATTTAACTAATGCTATTCTCAATAAGATTCTAAGCAGCTTAATGAGGACAACCTGAAGTGTTAACCACAAATATGCCATCCAAGGTACCAGGCACAGCTGAACAAACAAATCGGGTTTTAACTTAGAAAGCCTGGTTGGTGTCTTTCTCCATATGTTTCCGCATTGACCTTTTGACTTGGCTTGAGGCGTTAGTCCAGTTGTAGCAGATGCATTAGTGATTGTATAGACTCTGCCTTGGCCCGTAAGGAAAAAGTCTCAGGCAGTCACCCATAACAACCATGACCAGTGAGTTCAGGCTGAACTGAATGCCTTCCAGGGACATTGCAATATAATTGATCACTTTAGTTAAAGCCAGGGATAAATTTTGTACATGGTTTCTAATTTGTTGACTCACATTATAGAGACAACTGCCTTCGAGGAGGACATAAATAATAAATCAGTTAATCCTCTGGGAAGTATCCCAAAGCAACCAAAAGTCACCTCATTTTGAAGATATCTACAGTCATATATGGGCTGCATGAATTCCTGTTACTGTTTCGTAAAACACCTAAAGATCTCTAATATCTACTCCTAAATTATAAGTTAGTGTACCAGAAAAGAAACACAGGAGACAGATATAATGTTCCTAGAAAGAATTTTTTTTCAAAATTTTGGGGCCTTGCAAGTGAAACTAACATCCACTGGCAGGGGGCAGAGATTGAGAATGCCTTCAATATAGTCTCACCCCAGAAACTAACAAATATTTGGCTTCCAAATTTAATTTGAATAACTGATCTAATTCTTGTTTCAAAGGGAGTATCTAAATCACCAGCAGGATCATATCTGTTTGCCCCATAGAATGACCGAATGATGGCTTTGAAACATAGTTAAGCAATGTTCAAAGATATTGACAGGTGTTTTGTCTGGAGATGGGGTTGCTGGGGTCCTCTCCTCTGTCCCAATGTATTTATAGTTCAATATTAAGAGAAAAGGAACAAAATCTTGGTTGGAGCTATCTATCAAAATCTAGAACATCTAGCAGTCAGGTAGATTAAAAGTACCTGCAACAGTTTAGGAGAGTGACATGGAGAAGGGTTTCTTGCATGAGGAAGGTTCTAAGGGTGATTCTAAAAGACAAAAATATTTAGCATTTCTCTCTCTCCCTTGCCACCCAGTGTCTGAAGTGTTTCTTCCTCATGTGATGAGATTATAGTTTTCTTTCTACCACCATGAAACAAGTGTGCCCATTGTATTAGTTATAACTTCACCTGTTTTACAATTATACCCTGTGCACATCAAAATTTTTCTCAGAATTACCAGGAAAATTTGAAGTTATATCGATAGAACTCATCCAAAGTTAAATGCAAAAAAAGAAGGAAAAAAAAATTAAAAACACATAACAGAACATCCAAGAACTTTGTGGCAATATCAAACTTTCGTATGCATGATTGGCATCACAAATAAGGAGTGAAAATGGGCAGAATAAATATTGAAAAGATAATGGCCAAAGCATTCTTAAAGTGAATGACTAGCATTGACCATGGAACCAAGAATCTCAGAGAAAACCCAGCAAGATAAAAGCTGAAAATAAATAAATAAATAAATAAAATAGTATCGTTTCATACTACCAAAAACTAAATACAAAGAACAAAACTTAAAACAGATAGAAAAAATATATATACATTACTTACATAGCAATACGGAAAATAATTTAAAAATACTTTTGTTGAAAATCATGTAAGTGAAAAGACAATAAAATGACATAAAGTACTACATGGGGCAAAAAATCTCATCCCATAATTATACCTGGCTAAAATAGTCTGCAAACAAGGTATGGAGGATGACATTTGTAAAAATGGTAAACTTTGGACTGCAAAAATCTGTTATTTCATAATACCAATGAGTAAACTGCAAAAAAAAAGTCAGATTTTATTTTATTTTTTCAGATCTCTGGATATCAACCAAAGGCTTGTACAACCCCAGAAACATTTTTTTTAATAAATGATCTCAGTTAAGAACAGAGAGCTTTGTGGGTGTTTTAATTTGCCCTTGTCTCATCACCTATCTCTGCAGCTCCATAATGGTCACTATTTTACCTGTCTTGTGGTTCCCTGGAAGACTCCCACTTGCAGAAATTATATTTATTTGACATGACTAAGAGCTCATTCAGCACAGCCTTATCTGAGGGTATTTGTTAAAATTATCAGCAGCAATTGCTTAACATTTCAGCTGTCCAAGACCGTGATAACATTTGTGGAAAAGAAGAGGTTTAAAAAAAAGAAAAGCTGGTGGATAGATGTTCATAGGGAATTTCAAAGAGCTCTGATTTTAGCCATTCTGACAGGTGTGAGGTGATATCTTATTGTGGTTTTGATTTGCATTTCTCTGATGATTAGTGATGTTGAGCATTTTTTCATGTGTGTTACACTTGTCTGCAGCCCCATAGACACCTCTCGTTGCCCTTCTGAGCTCCCTCAGGTGGCTCCTGAATCCAGCAACTGTTTCCAGTGGGTAAGTCCAGGGTGGTCTTTATTCTCAGTTCAGCAGAACATCTCCAGTTCAGGAACACTGTGAGACTGAGCAACAGATGGAAGTGGCCACCACACCAAACGTTTGGCTGACATTCCTCACATGCTGACCCAATGGAAATGCAGCACTAGCTATGCAAGATAATAGAGTGGGTTACCCCTGTTTTTCCTAGGTTAAAATTGTCCTTTTTAGTTTTCTTTCTTTCTTCGACTCATCAATTCATAGGATTTGTTATTCCACAGGAATCCCATTTAAATATTTTCTCCAAAAAAATTAATTAGTTATTTAATTAAAAAATAGCTTAGTCATGTTCCTGAACATTTAGAAGACCACACACATGCACAGAAATGTGCGCATGCCCAGGGTTTGTGCATAAAAAGAAAAGACCTGAGAAAGCCACCAGCTCTCAAATGTTGCCTAATTTGAGGTTCTGTATAAGCAGAAAGTGAAGGATAGTAGAGTGTTACAAACAACTGGCTTACGCAATGAAGGCATACCTCAGAACACACAGAGAACACCTTAACAAAAACTGGAAGACTTCTTGGCCCAGGGCATTTAAGAAAATCTCCACCCATTTAATAGCTGGCTACTAAATCACCTTATATGATTTAAAACAATGATTTTAACAACAACAAAAAACAAAAGTATACAATGAAGTAAAAAAAATATATGGCCTATACATGAGAGCATAGCAGTCAAAAGAAACAATGCAAGAGGAAGCCCAAACACTGGACTTCAGAGGCAAAGACTTTCCTTACTCCCTGGCTTCCTTTTCTTCCTTCCTTCCTTCCTTCCTTCCTTCCTTCCTTCCTTCCTTCCTTTCTTTTTCTTTCTTTCTTTCTTTCTTTCTTTCTTTCTTTCTTTCTTCCTCTCTCTTTCTTCCTTTCTTTCTTTCTTTCTTTCTTTCTTTCTTTCTTTCTTTTTTTCTCTTTCAGACAAAGAATTTAGATCAGCTATTTTAAACATCTTCACAAAACTATGGAAAAACTATGCCTAAATAACTACAAAAAAGTATGATAACAATGTATCTCAAAATAAAAAAATGAAAGTAAAGATATATAAGTAATAAAAAAGAACCCAGTAGAAATCCTGGAGCTGAATAGTACAATAACTGACATGAAAGCCTAGAGAGGCCCAAGAAGACACAAAAAGAATTGATGCACTTGAAGATAAAAAATTGAGATTCCCCATTCTGTGAAACAATAAGGGAAATGAATGAAAAAAAAAAGAATGAGCATATTCTAAGGATACATAATATATTAGGTCATAAATAAAGCCTCCAAAATTTTAGAAGAACTTGTCAAAGTTTGTTCTTCAATTACAATGGAATTAAACTAGATGTCAAACACAGAAGGAAATTTGGGGAATTCACAGATATGTGAAGTTAAACAACATATTCCTAAATTAAAAAATGGGTCAAAAAATCAGAACAAGAAATTTTACAAAATACTTTGAGGTGAATAAAAATAAAAACATGTCTAAGCTTTTGTAATGTAGCTAAAACAGTACTTGAGGGGAAGTTTATACCTGTAATGCATACATTAAAAAGTAATAACTATCTCAAATCTATAAACAAACTAAAGTAGAAGAGTAATCTAATCTCAAAGTGAGCAGAAAGATGGAAATAGAAAATGTTAAAACAGATAAATAAAATAGAGAAATCAATGATATCATAGCTTGTTTCTTTACAAAGTTCAATAAAATTTAAAAAAACAATTGTAGCTAGATTGCACAAGAAAAACACAGAGAAGACCCAAATTACTAAAATAAGTAGTGAAAGAAGGGATATACTCCTGATCTTATAGAATAATAATAAAAAAAGAATTATTAGAAAAAGCTTTGAACAAGTATACATGCCAATAAATTAGATAACCTAGATGAAATGGACTCATGCCTAGAAAGACATCTACTTAGTATTGAAAATGACTCAAGAAGAAATGGAAATCTGAGTATACCCATAACAAGTAATTGAATTATTAATTACAAAAATCTCCAAAATATAAGCCCAACCCACAAGCCTTCCTTGTTGAATTCTCAGAAACATTTAAAGATTTAGCACTAATCCTTCACAGACTTTCATAAAAGGAGAAGAGGAGGGAATACTTCTAAACTCATTCTTTTAGGCCAATGTTATCCTGAAATTAAAGCCAAATTTAGAATGGCAATGAGTGCAAAATACAGAGCAATATCCCCTATGAATATAGACACTAATTTCTTAACAAAATACTAACAAATTGCATCCAGCAATATCACCTAGTAGATTTGGCCCAAGAGGACAAAGGATTCAATATATCAAAATCAATCAATATAATATCCTACATTGATAGAATAAAGGACCAAAGTCATGATCACTTCAGTAAATGTAGCAAAAAGCATTTGACAAAATTAACACAATAGATGGGAACCTCCTCAAACAGATAAAGAATATATACTTAAAACAACAACAATAACAACATCCACCCATGGCTAACATTAAACTTAATGGGAAAAGACAAAGATTTCATCCTAAGAACAAGGCCAAGAGAAGGATGTCCACATCTGCCATTTTATTGAATACTGACAAGATGTTATAGCCAGGGAAACTGGGTAAGAAAGAAACAAAGAAAAAGCATCAGGTTGGAAAGAAAGAAGTAAAACTATTGTCATTCACATATTACCTTATCTTTTATTTAGAAAAACTTAAGGAATAAACAAAAATACATTAGGTCTAGTAAACAAGTTCATCAAATTGGTAGGACACAAGATGAACAGAAAAATCCATTGCATTTCAGAACTTTAATAAAAAAATTTTTAAATTAACAATTTCCAATATCATCAAAGAGATTAAAATATCTAGGAATAAACTTACATAAGAGTGCAAAACTTCTACAAACAAAACTATAAAACATCGTTGAAAGAAGTTAAAGACCTCAGTAAATTTGGGGGATACTGGAGGACACAGATTTCTGATTTCAAGACTTGGTATGCAGCTACAGTAATCAGAATAGTGTGGTACTGACATAAGTATAGACATATATGTCAAGAGAATAGAATTGAGAGTCCAGAAATAAACACTCAAATTATGGTCAGTTAATTTTCAGCAAAGTTGCAAAAACAAATCAATACAGAAATAATCTTTTCAACAAATGATGACTGGAAAACTGGATATCCACAAGCAAAAGAATGACTTGGGCTCCTTCCTTGCACATATACATTAACACAGAATTAATCAGCTTTAAATGTAAGAGCTAAAACTATAAAATTCATGGAAGAAAACATAAATGTAAATCCTTGTGATTTTTGAACTAGCCAATGGTTTCTTAGACATTTCTCCAAATATCTAAGCAAAGCAACAAAAGAAAAATAATAGCTAAAATCAACTTTGTAAAAATTAAAAACCACTGTGTTTCGAAAGTCACCATCAATAATTTGAAAAAGACAACACACAAAATCAAGAAAATATTTGAAAATCATAAGGGACTAGTGTCCTCACTGTATAAAGAACTCTTAAAACTCAATAATAAAAAGACAATTTTAAGGATGGGCTAAACTAAATATATTTCTTTAAAAACCTTGTAAAAATGGCCAGTAAGCACTGTAAAAGGTGTTCAATATCAATAGTCATTAGTGAAATGAAAATCAAAATGACTACATATTACTTCATACCCACCAAGATTGCTGTAATCTAAGAGATAGACCATAATGATTTTTTTGTTAGAATACTACTAAAGTATAATAATCACATTGCTGTTGGGAATGTAAAATAGGCAGCCACTTCGAAAAACAGTCCTCAGAACATTTCCTCAAAAATGTAAATA
Source organism: Panthera uncia (assembly GCF_023721935.1). Taxonomy (NCBI): domain Eukaryota; kingdom Metazoa; phylum Chordata; class Mammalia; order Carnivora; family Felidae; genus Panthera; species Panthera uncia. Next base: position 54,735,775 of record NW_026057580.1, on the reverse strand, counting down.
AAGTTATCACATGACCCAGTTATTTCACTTCTAGGTATGTACCCAAGAGAATTAAAAATCATGTTTACACAGCAACTCATACACAAACTTCATAAAAGCATTATTAATAAGAGCTAAAAGAGTAGAAACAGCCACAGCTACTTCAACTGATAAATGAATATCCACAATTTACTCATACAATGGATAATTATTCAGCCTTAAAAAGGAATGAAGCACTGATACATACTTCAAAGTGATCACACTCTGAAAAGATTGTGTTAAGGGAAAGAAACTAGACACAAGAGGTTGTATTTCCTATGGTGCCACTTATATGCAATGTCCAGAATAGACAAATTCATAGACAGAAAGTTGATTAGTTGTTGCCTAGTGTTCACGAAAAGGGAAAAAGTAGAAAGACTGTTAGTAGATATGGAGCTTCTTTTATAAGTGATAAAATGTGGTGGTGATGGTTGTACCACTTTGCAAATACACTAAAAAACAATGAATTGTACACTTCAAAAGGGTGAGTTTTATGGTATGTGAATTATATCTTAATAAAATAAAAGTTCCAAATACTTTATATCTCATGAGAAAAAGTAAAAGACCTTGGTTTCCACATAACACAATATGTCATAATGAGTTTTCACAAGAAAATGTGCATCTTAAAGTAATTAAACTTCTGGCAAATAACATAAAAAAGAAAAAGAAAACCTTCATGACCATGGAGATAGACATTGATATTATAAACAGACACAAAAGCAGCAATCATAAAATGAAAAAAAATAATAGTTCAGACTGTGTTATTATTAATATTTTAAAAAATCATAAACTATTATTGAGAGAAATATCTATCCAAAAAATGGGATATGTTCAATATATTTGACATAAGAGTCCTATCCAGATTAAAGATTGTTTAAAAATCAATTAGAAAAAAAACAAGTAACTTAATAAAATATGCAATTATCAAAACATCACATTAAAAAAATTATGAAGTGTGATTACATATTTTACATGATTATGAAATTCAAATTAAAACTGCAATAAGATGGCATTTCGGATCCATCCAGAACATTAAAGCAAAACCAAAACCAAACAAAATATTGACCATATGAAGAACTGCCGAATATATGATGCAATGGGAACTCTTACATACTGCTGTTTAGGTACATATTGGTACAAAACACTTGGAAAGTGACAGTATTCACTAATGTTGAACATCAGATACCATATAACTTAGCAATTCTATGAGTACTCTCTACATATTTTCATATGTTTACCCAATTAAATGTACACATGTGCACCAGATAACAGGTATAAAATTGATCATAGCACGATTTTTCAAAAATGTCCCAATTTGGAAATATCCTAGTGTTCATTAATACAGGGTGAATAAATTAATTGTGATACATTTGTACAACAGAAGACAACACAATCATGGAAATGAAAATGATCCTGTAACATGTACCGACACAGATCTCACAATCAAAACATTTGACTTATAGGCATTGGACACAAAAAGGCACATTCTGCATGATTCTACTATATACAGTTCTAAACCAGGTGAATAAATCTGTGAAAGTAAGAAAATCACTCACCTTCGTGTGGATTATAAGTAGAAAGACACATGGTAGAGCATTCTGGGATATGAATACAGTTCTGTTTATTGGTTATCTGGGTAAGGCTACAGATCAAACACCAGCAACCCTTCCAGGTATCTTCCACCATGTTCACCTACCTTTATGCATGTTATACATGGTTCAATATAAAGTTGAAGCTAAAGATTAAGAAATATTACATAGATTTTTACATGAATAATTTTATCAAAGTTATATTTATTTCACACTACTTAATTATAAATTAGGAATTAGAGTAGAAAATAAAATTATTTTTCAAGCAACCTATTGCAGCTTACAAATCATCTTTAACAATCATCTCTATGATATATTAATCATTGGCAAGAAAAATGCTTTTTAAATTCATGAAATTACTTTCTTTTTTGTTTTAAACATAATAACTGCCTTTATTGCTTATTTATTTTTGAAAGAGAGACAGAGAGACAGAGCATGAGTGGGGGAGGGGCAGAAAGAGAGAGGGAGGCACAGAATCAGAAGCAGGCTCCAGGCTCTGAGCTGGTCAGCACAGAGCCTGACATGAGGCTTAAACAAACCAATTGTAAGATCATGACCTTAGCTGAAGTCAGAAGCTTAACTGACTGAGTCACCCAGGTGCTTCATGAAAGTACTTCCTAAATAAGCTTTAAAAGAAGGACTCTTGCTTGGATATCTTTCTACATTTGCAGGCTAATAGATAATATAGTTAAGAGCATTTAGCAGTATGTGTCTCCCCATTAAATCAAATAATAAGCACGAATATATGTGAATTCTTGAAATGTTTTGACAAATATACTTTCTTTATATACTCCATAAGAGAAAAATTTGGTCCAATTGAATTATAAAGGAAAAAGTCTGTAAGCCAAAATGAACATCATATTCCTATAACATGTGAATCATTCTCTGGATGAAATATGTAACCACCTTGTACCTTCTAAATAACTAAAGATTATTCTTTTTCATTGTTCCCTTTCAAATTTATTAATTACAAAAACGTGGATGCTAATATCATCCAGGTTATTTTAAATAAACATTTTTATATAATTTTTATGAAATTTGTTTTTTAAAAATTTAATACATTTGGGCTTTGATAAGAAGTCTGATTGCTAATCAAAATCTATATATCAGTATTTAATACTTTGATCAATTTAGAAATGATGCTGTCAAGATAACTCTTGAAGCAAATTTTTATGTTATATTCAAAGTTTACCACTACTCCACAAAATTAGAGACGTTTTACCTAATTTAATAGAGTGGAAAAGAAAACAAGTAACTGTTCTTACTTAGCCAGCATAAACAGGACTCTATTGGCAAACTTTTAGAGTATGAGAACAGGACAATTGCTTCCCTAGAAATTTATTATGATTAAACTGTTTCAAAATAGAAGGAATAACCACCAATAGTAGCTTCAGAATTTCCATTTAAGAGGAACTTAAGAGGGTCAGTCTAATTGGAAGGGGACTGTAGGGGACTTGTTTTGAAGATATTTTGAATAGCGAGCACAATGTTCTTCAATTTGGTATTTATATGGTGTGACCCAGGGGAACTGATAGAGATGGAAAATAAAGAACCCCAAAACATCCTTAATGCCGCCACTTAATAGTATTCTGTAGAAACGGTCCTGTGGAAATAGAAACTTCTCCTTAGAGAGACTGATGAATGTTCTCCAGCGGTTGGTCTGCAATACAGCAAACAGGCTGTTTTCATGAACTCATTTCGTGTGCTGGGATAGACCAAGTTAATTGGTCTCAAATTTATTCAAATACTAAAAATTTTATGTCTAGGTGTTGGCATTTGTGCCTTGACTAGTATTAATGGAAGAAGTAATCATGACAGTAAAGAAATTCCTATATTGTAGAAAATAAATATATGCTTTCCTAGAACGGAGTCACTCAAACTACTGTTCTTCCTCATATGTTATAACAGCTATACAGCAGAAAATAATGTAAGACACTTTTTTTTAAAGCTGTTATTATTTGAGGAAAAAAATAATCTGAGAGCAGTGTTTAGAAAAACCATACCTGCTTAGCTTAGGTTAGTTTACCTGTAGGGAACTCCACAAAGTAAATGCATTCAGTTTTGGAAATAATCTGTGGTGAATTTTTTTTAAAAAAATTCTTTTTAATTGTAAGTGGCACTTGTAAGCTTAATACTGGAGTCAGCTGAGAAGTAATATAATTGTTAGTTAGCTGTAACAATGTGAGACTCAAGTATAAGTGACTAGTTATAGTTTAATAATCCTTAAAAGGACACATATATAAACCAAATGTTTAATTTCAAATATTGAACATCAAAGGCACCTTTTTTTTCTTTTGACAGTTAAACTACTTTTAACACAGTCTGGAAATTGGTTTACAGACTTTTCTTATAGTCACAGACATGAGAACAGAGATTCTGACCATGTGGCTGCCTGGAGCTGTAGCCCTTGGCCTGCCATAGATGATTTAAAAGTCTCTATAGAGAAAAAGTCAAGACTTTTTTGGTCTATGATTATAAGTGAGTGTGGTTTGGAACTGTTTAAATGGGGAGAGACCTATATTCTTAGAAACCTTGACTCTTTTTTAACTTTCTCATTCTTTCCAGCTGGCTAGAGCCTCTACTTTTCTCCAAATCAGGTGCCTGTCAAGATGGAAGCCAAATTTTTAAGAATTAGATGGAAATAACACTTCTTATTTCATATTTCAAATGTTGAATCTCAACTAAAAGGCAAGGGCAATTTAAGTCAAAAACATGCAGGAAGAGTTAAAGAAATAGATACGTTGTAAATCATATGGCAGAAGTGCCACGTCTTACACAAGTCACATGTGGTTTTCTTTAATAGAAATAAGTCACTCCTATTATGCAGAGAATACTTCCCTCTAGCTATTCACATCCATTTAGTGTTCAACAGCTTGCCGAAGTGAGAGTCTTTGAAGGCTTAAGTATATTCATACGCTCATAAAAATGACACACTCATTAGCAATTATTGGACCAAAGAAGGTCTGCAATTTTTCCTCAAAAAAAGGAGCCTCATAATAGCATTTGTTTTGTTTTTTAAATCTAAATCTTTATTGATCATTATTATATGCAGGCCTTTTGGATAGCTCAAAAGGAATCAAATTACCTGGGTTCCGAATCCACTTTCTGTTTGATCTTCAGCAAATTATTTAGTCTCCTTTTGTTTGATTTCTTAACCTGTAAAGTTGAGAAATAATAACCCATAATTTATAGCATTGTCGAGCATTAAATCAGATCATGTATCTAAAATGTTTAGAATTTGGCATATCACACTGAGGGCCACACTTGTTACATAGTAGGTGCTCAGCAAAGTTACTCAATGAAGACTATCAACTGTTATTTTCGTTACAGTTTATTCGCATGACAATCATGTGAGCAGGCAATCTTATTGACAATTTGAATATGACACAATTAAGAATCTGTAGTCCCCAGTTATATTCTCAAGTTCATTAAGAAATCCTAAGCGGTAGAGCCGATGGGTTGGTACACAAGCCAGGTCTCTACAGCAAGAAGTTAGCAACTCTTGTCTCTTAGCTTTTCAAATTACATTCAACACAATATATACTCATGTATGTTGTCTGTGTCAGGCCCTGTGCTTGGATCTAGGCAATCAAAGATGGATAAGATACTATCTATCACCTATGATATTCTTCATAGATAGTCATAAGTGAAAATTATTTAAATACATACACTCAGGGTTCTACAGACACTAGAGTGAGAATAAAAGCATTGCCTCATTGTAGCAGCATGGACTGTGGTCTATGAAGACTGGGGTGATAGGGAAACCTGGGTGGCTCAGTTAGTTAAGCATCTGACTTCAGCTCAGGTCATGATCTCACGGTTCGTGGGTTCGAGGCCCGCGTTGGCTCTGTGCTGACAGCTCGGAGCCCGGAGCCTGCTTCAGATTCTGTGTCTCCCTCTCTCTCTGCCCCTCCCCTGGTCTCTCTCTCTCTCTCTCTCTCTCTCTCTCTCTCTCTCAAAAATAAATAAACATTAAAAAAAAAAAAAAGAATGGGATGATACTGTAAAACACCCAGTGTCTGCAATGAGGCGTACATAAACAGGATTTGTTTCTTTAACCACGTACACTTTTTAAAAATGAAATTTCTAAAAGCAAAATCCAGTAAAATTTTACCTATAGTATGTATTTTCTTTAATTAGCTAGAAATTTTTGATACTCAGGCCCATAGTTTTGGATACCTATGGCTAAAAGTGCTATTTCCTACCAAATGTCACAGATTACTGACAACTTTCAGCTACATTTCAGAAATCCAACAATACCTTAAATCCAGTTATTTATGGTATTAATAGTTAAGATGTCATGCAGAGTTTGGTTTGTGGTTTTAGTTGCTTTAAGATTTGCAAGAAAAAATTCAAAGACAGAAAAAGGTTGAGATTATTTGAAACAGTGTGGGCTGCTTTTTCCAGATAATATTAGGAAGATTTTAGTATATAATTAGTAAACACCAATATAATAAGTTCTGTTACACTACTGTACATTATACTCTTATGATACACCTTCGTTAATTGCATTTAGAAGTCTATCTAGCAGTATTCACTTAAATTTCTTTCAATTACAAGGATTCGTTCCACCTGAATCTGAGCCATTGTGTGATCAGCTATTTGAGGTTATTTGGGATCCTGGCACTTGGCATTTTTCTGCATCTTCCCATCTTACACACATTGCGCCTATCTGCTCTTGATGTAGTAACAAATAATTAGAATCACAAGAAGTATTTACTCATTTTTCATGATCAGTACGGATGATATTTATAAATGACTGCAAATACTCTTAGAATGCTGTTGATTTTTAGTGAAAGATGTTTTGTTTTCAACATATTTGATATTGCAATATATCATATATAACATGGAATGCGACCACTGTAGAGAATTGGACTTTGGTTTCGAAATAGCAGTGAATTGATTATTCTTGCTCACAAAAGCACTACCCATAATTCATGAGTTCTCTTTGCTTAATTTTTTAAATCTTTTACTTATTTATTATCCAACAAAGTCTGTATCAACAGCCCACAGGATAATTTTCAATGATTTTTATTAGGCAAGAGTGAAGTAAATGCAAAACAGAAGTAGCTTTTCTCTAAGCCCCAGCCTGGGGAGGGGGCAGGGGAGAATTTGCTTCAACTTGATGAAGCAGTTTATCTACAAAATCTTGAGATTAAAATGTCCTTGGCAGTTTTCTAAATTAGAGAAAAGTATTACAAATTTAGAAGTGCTAAAAGGAGAGTGGAGCCCAATCTAGTAAATACTGAAATAACATTCTTTTGATAATGCTAGATCTATTTTGAGATTTAGACTTTTTGTGTCCCAAATTAAAGGCATCATTTAAATAATTTTGTAAATTCTCACTTATTAAACCAAAGAAAATATGCATATTATGGTAGAAAATTACTCACCATCATAATCTTATTTTGCTTACCCTAAAAATGCTCTTATATAATTATATTATTCTTATATAATTCCGTTTTCATCTTATCATTATGAAAAATGTGAAAAATTTCAAAATTCAAAAAACACAGGAAAAGAATCTTTTAACAAATATCGGCACATCATATTCATCATATAGAAATAAAAATTCTTTAACATTTTGTGATAACAGCTTTATCTACTTATTAATATTTATGTATATACATTTTTATACCATTTGATGGTTACACAGTAATGATAATTTACCTAAATATAAATCAGCATGCATTTCCTAAATAGGACATACTCCTACCTAACCTCAATGCCAATATCCTATATAAGATATAATAGTACATTAGAAATAATATTATTTTCTGAATTTTAACATATAACTCATATTCTAAATTCCTCAAATATCTGCCATCATTTTTTATTGCTATTTTATTTTCAGCCATGATACAAAAAGTTTCACACATTCATTTTTAAAGTTTTTTTATTGTTTTTAAAATTTATATTAGATTTCCACCATTTTATTCTTTTAAGACACATTTTTGAAGACAGTAAGTCTGTTTCTTTTATTTTTTACTTTTTTAATTTATTTATTGTCAAGTTAGCTAACATACAATGTACTCTTCGCTTCAGGAATAGATTCCTGTGATTCATCACTTACATACAATATCCAGTGCTTATCCCAACAAGTGCCCTCCTCAATGTCCATCACCCATTTTCCCCACTTCCCCAATCCCCCACACCCATCAACCCTCAGCTTGTTCTCATATTTAAGAGTCTTTTATGGTTTGCCTCGCTCTCTCTTTGTGTCTTATTTTTCCTTCTCTTCCCCTATGGTCTTAAGTTTCTCCAATTCCACATAGGAGTGAAATCATATGATATCTGCCTTTCTCTGACTGACTTATTTCACTTATGTCAAGATTTCATTCTTTTTCATGTATATATATATATATATGTAGTCCATTATACACACACACACACACACACACACACACACACACACACACCACATCTTTATCCATTCATCAGGTAATGGACAGATGGGCTCTTTCCATACCTTGGCTATTGTTGATAGTGTTGCTATAAACATTGGGGTACATGTGCCCCTTTGAATCAGCATTCCTGTATCCTTTGGATAAATTCCTGGTAGTGCTATTGCTGGGTCATAGGATAATTCTATTAATTTTTGAGGAACCTCCACACTGTTTTCCAGAGTGGCTGTACCAGTTTGCATTCTCAGCAACAGTGCAAGAGGGTTCCACTTTCTCCACATCCTTGACAACATCTGTTGTTTCCTGAATTAATTTAGCCACTCTGACCTGACCGGTGTGAGGTGCTATCTCAATGTGGTTTTGATTTGTATTTCCCTGATGATGAACAATGCTGCGTATCTGTTCATGTGTCTGTTAGCCATCTGATTGTCTTCTTTGGAAAAGTGTCTATTCATGTCTTTTGTCTATTTATTTCTTCACTGGATTATTTGTTTACAATCCTGGTCTTTAGCCTGTGTTACAAAGCTGTAATCATCAAGACAGCATGGTATTGGAAATCTGTTTCTTTTAGAATTTCCCACATACTAGACTTGCCTAATTATTTCCTGATGATGTCATTTAAACTTTTCCTCAAACTCTATTACCTGTAAACCAGAAATTAGGCCTAAAGGCCTGATTTAATTCAAATGATTTTTTTTGGCAAAAATACAGTACAATACAATCTACTGTACACTGAATTCCATCAGTTGGCACAGTATCTGGTTGTACCAAAATAAGTAAGGCTAACATTCATCTTTCTTTGAGATTATAGACTAGATCTCTCTATTATAAAGATATGTTTTTCTTCTTTCATAATTAGCAAAAAATCTGTGAGATAATACTTTTCACACTTTAAAAATATCTGGTCCTCAATAATCCTTCATTCACTTTTTTTTTTTTTTTTTGCCTACACTAATGATCATTTACTGAATCACTGATGTAATAAGGAGTAATTTTCTAATTATATCATTCTTTCTATATTTTTAGCTAGCCTTCTCTGAGCTGTTGATTATCGACAGGAGATGAATTACAGTTTTTGATTAAAGGGCAGCATTTATGTTTAATTCTGCCTCTATAATTAATGAATTTCAGATAACAGAGTTGGGGTAATATTGGTGGCAAATGAGTTTTTCTTTATAGTTTTTCTCTCTCTTTTTTTTTAACGTCATCATGGACCCATGAATTTTTATCAGTTGGATATTTAAGAATCTTTTTTAGTCATTTATTTTTATGTCTAAATTATGGAAACTTAGTTTATAAAGAAGAATACTCTATGGAAATAGAGAAAATATCTGTAAAACGAATACTTCTGGTTTATGCTCCAGAGCATGTAATTAATTTAACATATAATATCTTGGTCCTTGAAAATATTTAAATAATTACTCCATGTGCTTTTCTGTTATACCTAAACTCAAAAGAAATAAATATTGCTGAAAAGTTTAGGAGATACAAACATTCAGCTGGAAATTAAATAATCAGACATTGTTTGACTTACTCTACAACACTGCAATGGCTATAATCATCTTCATCAAATATTTAGCATACCTCCATGTAGGAATGGGCTTTCTCTGATACATAAACTACTTGTTACTAAATATTTTTTCTAAACTTTCTTAGGCCATTGTCAGTTAAGAACATAGCAATATTATTTTTGAATTTATTGCTTTGTTATTTTCATGTCCTATTTTATAGACCTACCATAGCATTTGTTAGAAAACCCACAAACTACACACTTGCCAACACAGATCTTATCGAATTAAAAAGAACTTACATTTTCTTTTTTTTTTCCTAACCAATGGAGTTCAAGAAAGGTAGAAACTGCTTCCATTAACAAGTATAAACATGCATAACATTTTCATAATTATGATAAAATATTTGCAAAATTATGAATACAATGGAATGCTGAAGTAATATATTAATATAATAACATTCAAAAGAAGCATAAGTATTTGTCATTTTAGAAATGGGCCATCTTGCATAGCTGTCATATCTTGGCACATGGCTAAGGTCTAGCGTGGTAACTTCTATGGAAGAGTCAGAGTTGAGAAAGGAACCTGTAAGTAGACATTCTTACTAGAAAGTGGGAGACACTAAGAGTATCATATGATGGGAGAATATTAAGTCCAGCATTTAGAATATTATGACCAACACTACAGACAATGGAACACATGTTGTGGCTGCAGGTAGTAGGTAAAATGGAACTTAGCAACTAGCAAGAGGAATTAATAGGAATTATAAAACCTGAATCCATTTATAAACTGAATTTGGTAATTCTAGAATTGACAGCTAGGCAGATAATCAATTGACATGGAAATCTGCCTTCTGGTAATGGGCAAAATGCCACCAGAATTAATTCAATATGACTCCAGTTCACCTTGAGAATATCACTATCATAACAGACTCCTTGCCTTACATGGACAATGGTATGGACAAACTACTGATAAAAGAGATGTCAGGCACAGGAATAAGAAATGGAATGTAGTAAGTGCAACTATATATATAATAATAATAATATAATAACATCCTATATTATAATATATAAAATTATATAATATAATATATATAAAGTTGATTTATTTTGAGAAACAGAGAGAGTGGAGGAGGGGCAGAGAGAGAGGGAGAGAGAGAATCCCAGACAGGCTCTGTGCTGTCAGTGCAGACCCTGATGTGGGGCTTGAACTCATGAACCTTGAGATCATAACCTGAGATAAAACCAAGAGTCAGATGCTTAACCGACTGAGCCACCCAGGCACCTCTGCAATTATATTTTGAGGCAGGTCCTAGGTTTGGAGAACAGGATGAACATATTCTAATTTTAAATAGGAAAAAAAGTCAAAGTTGGTCAAGTTTCAATAAATGATTTGATGTACTGTCTGAATATTGAGCTAGAATTCTCTGATTTTGTACAGACCAAGATCAAGCTTAATGAGGTTGAAGTAGGATGATTCAGTCATGATGATATGGAAGGACAGTATATTGAGGCCAAGAAGAGACAGGACTTGATGGACTGCAGACCAAACAGATTTCAGATGCCTTGAATTTAGAAATAAAGTTGGTTCTAATTTTAAAACTAAAAATGAAATAAATTGTGATGGGAACATGAAGTGCAGTCCTTTAGAGAAATAATTTGGCATTCCTTCAATACATTAAACACACACTTACCATTTGATTTGGCAACTCCTCTGCTAGATATATACCCAAGAGAACTGAGAACAGGTGTTTAAACAAATACTTGTACTTGAATGTTCATAGTGGTATTATTCAAAATAGCCAAAAGATGGAAACAACCAAACGTTCATCAAATGATGAGTGAATAAACAAAATGTGGTATATCCATACAGTGGGATATTTTTCAGCCATAGAAATGAAGTATTGATGCATGCTACAACATGGCTAAATCTTGAAAATATTATGCTAAGTGAAAGAAGCCACTTACGAAAGACAACATATTGTATGATTCTATTTGTATGACATACCCAGAATAGGCAAATATATAGAAACAGAAAGTTGATTAGCAGTTTCCTAAGCCATAGTGGTGGCGGGCAGGGTTGGGGGCATGGGGTAGGTTGAGGAGGATTGGGGTGTGACTTAATGGGTATAGGTTTCCTTTTGAGATGTTGAAAATGTTCTAAACTTATGAATGTGATGATTCTTGCACAACTTTGTGACTACACTAAAAGCCATTGAATTGTAAACTTTATGATTATTTTTTTAAGTTTATTTATTTTTGAGAGAGATAGCATGAAAGGGGGAAGAGCAGCGAGAGATAGAGAGAGAGAGTATCCCAAGCGGGCTCTGTGCCATCAGCGCAGAGCTCAGCGTGAAGCTTGAACTCATGAACATGTGAGATCATGACCTGAACTGAAACCAAGTCAGAGGCTTAAATGACTGAGCCACCCAGGTGCCCTCAATTGTAAACTTTAAAATGGGTGAATTTTATGATCTTTGATTTATATTTCAGTAAAGATATTTTTAAAAGAAAAAAGTTAAAAAAAAATAACCACAATAGAAAAATGCAATTTAAGTGTGATTTGAGGAATTTCTATATTCAAAAACATATATCAAGCCATGCACTTATATTTAGGTAACTGCAAATGTTTAAAAAGTGGAGTATCATATGGGATCATTTTTAAAGTAATGTTTTTAGGGGCGCCTGGGTGGCTTGGTCGGTTAAGCGTCCGACTTCGGCTCGGGTCATGATCTCACGGTCCGTGAGTTCGAGCCCCGCGTCAGGCTCTGTGCTGACAGCTCAGAGCCTGGAGCCTGTTTCAGATTCTGTGTCTCCCTCTCTCTCTGCCCCTCCCCTGTTCATGCTCTGTCTCTCTCTGTCTCAAAAATAAATAAATGTTAAAAAAAAAAATTTAAAAAAAAAATAAAGTAATGTTTTTAAATACATGTTTCACATTTTGATAAATTTTCCTAGTCCCATACGACTGAGATATTTAATGTTTAAATATTTGCATGGTTTATTGAGTGTATTTACATCTTAAGAGTTTCTTTTACTCATGCATTTACTTTGATGAAGTGTAGCACTCTTGTGCCATATAAAAATTCCCTTTGCCCTTTTTTCTTATGCAAATATGTTGATTTTTCCCTGAGATACATCCCCAAATGAGTATCATTTGGCATTTTGTTTTTTTGTTACCATATCAGTTCCATGTCTTCTTAAAGGAAAAGGATGGCCCACCTAATCATTCTAGATCAACATCATATTTGAGACCAGATAATTAGACACCTCTTTCCTATTTAAAATTTCAATATAAGAAAGCATTTCTATAGAAGTTTAAAAACAAATAAACAAGAAACTCAGGAATCCTTCACAAACTTGAATGAAGCATGATTACTTACCGTGGTACATTAAACACATGATTATGTATAACAGATTTACACCATCATTTTAATAGCACATTGTTTTAATTAGTTAAACTAAATCCTGTTCATTGAAAAATGTTGTGGCAGATTGTCTGGTGACAGTTCATTTTTCCTGATTATATTTTTAATAATATTTTATTGATTACCTGGAATACAGTTTTATCTCTGTGATAACAGATCTCATGGCAAGAAATCCTTCATAAATACTCTGAAAGTATTATTTTTGCTAGCTTTTTAAGACTCAATTCTGAGTCTGTCTTAAAGTTTTTAAAACTTTGCTCTGTATTTGGGAAACGAATAACAAAATTTTACACTACTCAGTGGCAAGAAAAAAAAAAGTTGTTAAATTTAGGGGGAGTGGAAGATCTACCAAGATTTAGAGTAATCAAATTTATCCCTTTTTATATTTTATTTTAGTGCCTTATACCATGTTTTAATTCAAGATTTGGAACTGCATTGAAGCCTTTGGAGTGAATCTGCCTTAATACACAATGCCAGTTTTCCTTTGGTCTAATTTAGTTCTCTGGTGATGGCTAAACTTGTGTTTGTTATCTGAACTCTTATTCTCAAAACCCTTGTCCTGGATCAAATAAAATGACTGGCTTTAAAAATTAAAAATAATATATTAATATTAATATAATTATATTGTTTTATGAGTTATATTAGGTATACTAATTATACTTAGATAAATGCCCTTATTCTAGATTATGCGATCATTATATTACTTATTGATGTTTGGTGTTTTCTTTTTTTTACCTCTCTCTCTGTGATTAGCATACCTCTTCTGTATTATATTTTCTGTCCTCTTAATTTTTTGACATTTGTCTTAAATATTAATTGCATTTACATTTTAAACTGAGTAGCTAAATTGTGCAGTGGAAACATAATTTTCAATATGGGTCCACATGGCATAGGTCCTATGAATAGTGGCTAATATTTATGAAGATCATTTATTTTTTTAGTTACCATTTTATGCCAGACAAGAATAATTAATCTTTGAGAATATGGTCTTTCAACTCTCTATGTTCGGGCTCAACAATCTATATGGCCTATGGTCAAATCACATGCAGGTTCTTAAAATACCAAACAAATTTGCTCCAACTCACTTTAATGAATGAGAGTAAATTGCATGCTTTTAATTTCAAGTAGATAATTATGTCATATAGAACATCTTATGTTCACCATCTGCTCTCCTTTCTTAAAAAAATCATTCCTTGACCTACAACTACATGTTAATATTTTTGTACTTGCCATCAGGAAACTATAGGCACAGTCTCCAAATTTTTCTTCTCATTAAAAAAAAATTACTTCTGTTGAGATTTTTGTTTCCACAATTGCAAAGAGGTTTCTATTTTCAAAGTCTTATTAATACAAGATCTGTTTAGCCTGATTCAAAATCAGCTCTTAATTCTCGTCAGTCACCAGCATTTAACCCAGATGATTATTCTCTTTTTCCAAAACCCATTTTTTAAAGTACATTTTATTTTATTAACCCAAAACATATACTTAAACTTTAAATGCTGGCTCTTTAGGAAAAAGTTTCTTCTGGTAAATATGCATAACTGTTGCCCAAAAATGTACACAGTGTTTTCCCCAAAATATTTATAAACATAGTGGTCCACTTAAGACCAGCCCCATCATAACCTACTGGATACAATGTGCTCTTAATTTATAAATAGGCTACCCTCTGTATATAAAATATAAAGGCATATATGTTATACGTACAAAGTAAGAAATATAAAAAGGAGATGGAAAGAAAAAAATAGTGTTCTTCCTATAAGATCCAGACAGAAATTCAATGTAATTAGTGAGATCAAATGTACTCTTAACTTATAAATGGGTTACTCTCAGTATATAAAACATATAGGCATGTATGTTATACATACAAAGTAAGAAATATAAAGAGATGAAAAAAGAAAGAAAAAGTGTTCTTCCCTATAAGATCCAGACAGCAATTCAGTGAATTAGCAAAATCAGGTAAAAGGTCTGAAGAATTTCAGTTTTGGCAAATACCTTTCTAAAAAATATCTAGGCTATGAGAGTACTAAATTTACATTTTAAGAATTTAGTAGAGGTTTCCATTTAAACATTCACTGAAGATGTTGTGGTCTTCTTAATATGCACAAAAGAAGACTTTTAGGGTCTGTCAAAAAGAAACACAAAAAGTCGCTCATTTATAGGTGGTTAGTAATCACTTCTTAATCAAATGTGTGTAGTGCAGAGAATCAAATCCCAGACCATCAGTGTTTGAATATGTTTGATGAAAGATTCCAATGAAGGATCTGAATTCTTCCTAGGTCTCAGAGGGAATGGGGCAGAACATAATGGCAAATGAGGGGTCAGCCCCAAAGGTGGTGGGTCCAATCTTAACTCTCCATGTTAAAAAAAACCACACCAAATGTTTCTATAGCATTCTGCTGAATTTTCTTTATTTCGAAGCCCAGGTCTACTTGAAGGGTCATGTAGCAAGTGACTTATACTATGAACAGTGACATCACATTAAGAGACAATCGTTAGATTCTTTCACTAGGCAAAGAGCTCACATCTTTGGAATCCATGAGTTGGTATTATTTATGGGATACCTGAGATGTACCTTGCTCCGATTAACATTACCATGCTACTCACTATAAAAAAGCCCAAGGGTAGACTACAGAAGTTACTAGGGTCACCACTTTCCGAAGACTGAGTTGTAACCCAACCCATTGACTTTATCACAGCTTTCTTCCATGTAGAGTAACGAATTTCACTTTCCTCAGCGTTGATCTGGGGTTCAAACCGCTCCATCATAACCGCTGACAAATCCTCGGGTTGGAGACTCCAAACATCAACTCCTTCTGCAGCCCCTGCTGCCATGGCAGCTCCCAGGGCAGTTGTTTCAGGCATTGAGGATTTCACTACTGGAATATACAGAATATCTGCTTGTAGCTGCATAAGAATTTTGTTGTTGGTCATTCCTCCATCTACCTGTAAATGACTGAGTGGAATCCCACAGTCGCGGTTCATGGCATCCAAAATCTCCCGGGTTTGGAAACAAACAGCTTCTAATGCAGCAAAAGCAATATGGCATTTATTGGTGAACTGAGTGAGCCCACAGATGATCCCTCTTGCACTGGGCTCCCAGTAAGGTGCATATAACCCTGAAAACGCAGGGACGAAATAGCAGCCATACGATGTACCTACTTCTTTAGCAAGTTTTTCTATTTCCTCTGAGCTCTTTATAATTCCAAGATTGTTTCTTAACCAGCGAATAACAGCACCAGCTATAGCTACAGAACCTTCCAATGCATAATACACTGGTTTGTCTCTGCCAAGCTTGTAAGCCACTGTGGTCAGAAGGCCATGTTCAGAAAACACACACTTATGGCCTGTGTTACACAGTAAGAAGCAGCCTGTTCCATAGGTATTTTTGGCTTGTCCATCCTGGAAGCACATTTGTCCCACCAATGCAGCAGACTGGTCTCCCAAACACCCAGATATTGGGACACCTTCCAAGACCCCAGCTTTCATTAGGCCGTAGATCTCAGAAGAACTCCGGACATTTGGAAGAATTTTCATTGGAATTTCAAAAAATTCACAGAGCTCTTTATCCCACTCCAGAGAATGAATGTTGAAAAGCATTGTCCTACTTGCATTGGTTACATCTGTACAATGGACACCTCTGTTGGTCCCTCCTGTCAAACTCCAAATAAGCCATGCATCAATGGTCCCAAAAAGAGCTCTGTCTTCTTCAACAGCCTCTTTCACTGTTCTCACATTGTCAAGGAGCCAGCGAAGTTTCACAGCACTGAAGTAAGTGCTAAGTGGAAGGCCTGTCTTAGACTTGACAAAGTTATTATTTCCTGGAATTTTTTTACTAAGATTCTCAACGGTAGACTGGGTTCTTAAATCAAGCCACACCACAGCATTGTAGAGAGGCTCTCCAGTTAACTTGTCCCAGACTACAGTGGTTTCCCTTTGGTTACTGACACCAATAGCTTTTATGTTGGAAATATCAATATTGAGCTGTCCAAGCTTCTCACATGTTTTCTCTATACACTCATAGACAGACTGCAGAATTTCCTTAGGGTCTTGTTCCACCCATCCTTCTCTTGGAAACTCTTGTTTTATTTCCACTTGATGATGACTAAGTAGTTCGGCTGTTTTTGAATTGAAAACCAAAAAGCGCGTTGAGCTGGTGCCCTGGTCCACTGCCCCCACCAATGGCCCCAAAACTGCTTTCTTCGCGGCTGCCATGAAACCAGCTTCCGGTCAGCGGGTATTGCGTCCAGTTTCCAGGGAGACGGTGGCACGCGGGGGAGGGGCAGGTGGTGAGACAGAAGGCAAGGAGGTCGGCTACAAAGGCTGAATGCCGGAAACCCATTCTCTTGATCCCTACCTCTCCACTGCTCTAGCTCCTGTCACTTTTGCTGCTTTTTCATCTTCCCCATCACTGTGGTCAGCAAAACCCAGGTCTCAATCTCTGACATCCTTTCTTCTCTATATACTCTGTCTCCTTAGAGGTTCTCATCAAGTCCCCTGCCTTGACATACCATCTTTACGCTGATGACCCCATAACTTATATCTATAAACTTTCTAAACTGAAGTCTTGCTTAAACATCAGTTTTATATATAGCCAATTGCCTAACTCAGTTATCCCCTTGGATGTCCAAAAGGCATTCTAAATGTAATATGTCCAAAAACAGGCATTTGTCATCCTCATCATACATGATCCTCCAGAATTTTGCCCACATTAGTAAATCACAATATCCTTCTTCTACTTGCTTAGGACAAAAATCCAAAGACATATCATCTACCACCATTCTCTCATACAGCACATCTAATCCATCTGCAAAAGCTATCATGCCTTTATTCAATATGCATCTCAAATCCACCACTATTTACTGCTCTACTGCTATTACCTAAATACAGTTTTCATATCTCACCTGAATAATTGCAAAAGCAATTGATGTTTCCACTTCCATCTTTAACTTAAAAGTCACTGTATAATTGAAAGCAGTTACATCCAAATGTATCAGATTAGGTCACTCTTCTGCATGCTCTATGATTGCATTCCATCTTATTCAAACTAATACTTAGAATCCAGCATCTTAATGTTGTCTGAAAGGTGCCATGGAATACAGCCTACCTAACTTTTCCCTTCTGCAACATCCTATTCTTCTGCTTTAGCCACAATACACTTCTTGCTCCACAACCTAGGTTTGAAATCATTTTCTCCCAGACTCTTGTTTAATTCATTTATCTCAAAAATTATTATAAGCATTCCTTATAAAAGAACAAATGCAAAGTTGTGACTATTTATTATTTCCTGCTTTCTTTTTTTTTTTCTTTGCCCTATAGACTTATCAACACAGCTAAAAAATTACCTAGAGTTATTTCAGATTTGAAAGATCCTACCTCCTTCCTTCTTTTCTTTCTTTCCTTCCTTCCTTCCTATCTTCCTATCTTTCTTTCTTTCCATTTTTTTTCAACCAAACTTCTCTTGTGAGAAGCAGTCAAGTTAGAGTGAGAACAGGATTTGTTTCAGCAGGGAAGAGCATTAATTGCTTAGGGTAAAGGACTTAAACTGAATAGTCCAGGCAACTTCTCA
This sequence comes from Panthera uncia, assembly GCF_023721935.1. Taxonomy (NCBI): domain Eukaryota; kingdom Metazoa; phylum Chordata; class Mammalia; order Carnivora; family Felidae; genus Panthera; species Panthera uncia. Next base: position 54,717,266 of record NW_026057580.1, on the reverse strand, counting down.
TGTGAAGAAGCTCCCAGGAGTGAGGGCCAATTTAGCTTCCTTCCTATCTCAGACAATTGACATAGGGTATGTTATGAGAGAAGGCACTGAGCAAATATCATATTGGTCTCTAGGGTAGCCCAAACCTATGCTCCTGTTAAAATCATAGTTTGTACTGTAAACTGACTTTTCATAATACCAGAGCTCTTTATGAAATTCAAAAGGTAACTGAGTTGCATCATTGACACTCCTCACTGTTAAATGTTTACTTTTATTAGATTCATTTAAAAAATAGTAATGTATCATATTATGTTTTGCATGGAGGAATGGAAGTTGATTTCAAATATCAAGGCCTACAGAGAATAAGTACATGGAGGAGAAAGGGAGGGTCATATTAGGCTCATTTAACAGTATTCCATTCAAGCATGTTCTACTTTCCCTCAGGGCATGCTTATAAAGATGGTCCCTGCTGAGTTTAGGTCTACACATCACTTGTTATATCTAGAGGGAGAGACAGTTAATGATTTTACATACCCCTTGCTGTGAACAGAATCATATGTCTTCTCAATCAAATGATACAGATAATTAGTAATTCTAATAAAGACTCAAGCTTGACAAATTTTACAGAATTGATTTTAATTTGTTTGCAGCATGTTTAAAATTCCTGAAGTTTTAAGGCAAACTTTATCAATACAAAGTCTAATGGAGAATAGACTTGACCTTGCTATTATAAAATAGATCTTAATCCAGTGGCTAATGTCTAACTCTAACTCTAATGTCTAACTTTCATCTTTGGAATCAGATTTTAGATCTTCAACAGTTTAACTTTTTGTTTTCTAGTTTTCTCACCTATGAAATGGAAGTATTTTGTTAACAGAATAACAGTTAGTAATTAATAGAGAAAACATACAACAAAATTAAAAGGATATGAGTTTTGTAACTATTTTATTATGCCCTAAAAATTTCATTTTATTTTGTACAGTTGTATAAATGACAACTATGTAGCACTGAGTTTAATTAGTTTTATTAATGTGTATCTTGGAGGAAAAAGTATATAACTTTATCAAAGATAATCCTTAAATCACTTAAAAGGTAGGATACCTTTTTAAGAAGATACAGTGTACAAATTAAAATTTGTTAGGCTAGCATTCTTGCATTTCATGAACTGTAAGAAATTTTTTTTCAATGGATGGTGGAAGGATTTCTGATCAAGTAAATTACAGAAGCATAAAGCATTGCCTTAGATAATTCAGTACAATAAAGATTTTAAGCATGTAAGAATCCCTGCAGCATTATACATGGGTTTATCTTTGTTTAAATCAGAATTTCCAAAAGTTATTTCATTATAGCATATATCTATTTATATTATGTCCTCTTTAGCAGGACATAGTTTGGCAAACAGAGGTAAAAACATAATTGCTTCTTTGATTTACTCTAAATACAATACTATAGTAATTATTATTGAAAACTTTTATTTCCTTTTATCATGATGGGAGAAAATGGAAGCATAGTTGTTCAAGGTATTTTAACACCTTTTTTAACACAAGAAAGAAAGAATTGCTTCATTATTTTCCATGTACTCTTTGAATTATTTTTGATTCTTATTTCTACAGAGTTGTTTCATTCTTAACTATGATTTTTGCAATAAAATACAAATAAAACACAACATGACAAAATTAGAAGCATGCTATAAAATCACTAGGCCACCCCCACCACTAAATATGTATTAATAATTTAAAGTCACTGTCTTGGTAAGACACAGTGACTATACCTTTGTTCTATATGTGGCTAATTTTTAATGATTTTGGATTTATGAAAATAAGCACAGCATGAACAGTTGGGGCAAGCTGCACATAATAAAATATATGATCTGTTTCAGCCTATGTTATTTTTATATCATCCTGGATTATTCCTCTGGAAATTCACATCTCTTATTATTTTGAATTTGCCAATTAACTACTGCATATTTTGAAATCTCAAATTCCAAGGAAGTGGAATAGGATATTTTCAAATGCATACTAAATATATCTGTGATGCTAAACCCTGGGCTTTATTCTATAGTCATATGACTATTATACATTTTTTAAAATGTTCATTTATTTAAGAGAGGGAGAGAGAGAGAGCATGAGAGAGTGTGTGAGCAAGGGAAGGATATAGAGAGAGGGGGAGAGAAAGAATCCCAAGCAGGCTTCATGCTCAGAATGGAGCCCAACACAAGGCTCGATCTCAAGACTGTGAGATCATGACCTGAGTTGAAATCAAGAGTTGAACACTTAACTGACTGAGCCACCCAGGGACCCCTATAATGATTTTTAAAAACCAGAATTGGGGTTTTATTATAAGGACAGTGAGAATGTGTATAGGAATCATATATAAAAGTGGCTGGGAGTGGAGAGAGACCCTAAATCTAGGACTATCCCATAGCAGTTCAGCAGTTAGGAAAAGGCCAGCTTACCGTAAGAAAGACCCATGAGGTGGCATTCTGTTAGGTGAATGTAGGCCTGAGTCTCAGTGCAATGACTTCGTCTGTAACTGTAAGAAGACTAGTAACAGGAATGATGGCCCAGCTTGCAGTTCTTGCATTCAGACCCCAGAGGATTCCAGGACATTTGTATCAGTGAATACCTATTGGAATGTAGAGAAACTTATATCTGCAATTTGATGTCATCTTACGGCATATTTGTGCATCCTGAACTAAACAGATAAAATAGTGAACACTGCCATCATTTGCTATTTTCAAATTTTAAAGTTCAGCTCCACAGAGTTTTAGAATGATGTAATCTTATTGCTATGTGACAAAAAATTATAATTCACACATGCTTTGTTTCTTTTTGATATTTTAATTTTGTACACCTTTGTGTAAATTATTATGACCTTTTCTGAATGACAAGGTCAAAAGTTCAGAAAATCTTTTGCACTGTAAAGAGAAGTAGATAACACAAGTATAACTGCTTCAGAGTTTTGACCTTTTAATAATTCAGTACTGAATTTTAAGTTAAAAATAAATAAGAGGTAGCAGAAATAGTCAGTTATACTGGGGCATATAAACCCATGGAAATGTCCACCTGCAAATGCATACTCTTGAATTCTAACAAAATGAACATACATTGAGACACTTGTCTAGATTTCCTGGCTAAATAAAGATAGTTTTGAATTGAAATGAGAGGAACTAAAGAGATATAAAGAAAGGCAAAATCCTGTAACACCATTAACAAAAAAGAAAATGACAAAAAGGTGGTTTTAGTAACAACCTGAGATGCAAATTTGCATTGAGTAGCAAACAGGAATTGATAGTAAATGCTGAGGAAGAGCATAGTGTACTAGAAAACAAAGAATAGTAGACGTTGGTGGCAATCACAAAAGAGACAAAACAATCAATATACCAAGATATACTGAAAAGGGGAAAATGGAATGAAAAGGAAACAATAACCCAACAACTTTTCCACACACAAAAATACTTACACATATGTACAACTATATGGATACATGTATTCATTCCATTTACTCAATCCAGAAGAAAGGAAATTATTCTTTAATTATTTTGATTATTTTAAAACTCTCATCTGATGATTATTGCTTCAGAACTTTCTCCTGTCCTTGCTTTTCCCAGAATTAGTCATAACCTCTCTTGTAATATTTTTATCATGAAAATGGGAATGTTTTTGTAACTGTTTACTATAAACGTAACCCTTTAAAATTGTTAAAAACATCTCCACACTACATAAAGACAAAAATAAAAATCTCTCTTCATACCACCATCCAGAGAAAATTGCTGTTCATATGCAAAATATATTTACTAACTTTTCTAATTTTCTTTAATTTGCATAGGTATGTATTTTTGTACAGAAATAAATTTTAAATCTCTACATTTATAATAGGATTAATAGGTGGGGTGCCTGGGTTGCTCAGTCGGTTATGTGGCCGACTTCAGCTCAGCTCATGATCTCACAGGAGTTCAAGCCCTGCATCAGACTCTGTGCTGACAGCTCAGAGCCTGGAGCTTGCTTTGGATTCTGTGTTTCCCTCTCTCTCTGCCCCTCCCTTGCTCACGCTCTCTCTCTCTCTCTCTCAAAAATAAATAAACATTAAAAAAAATTAAATAGGATTAATATGTATTGCATAGTCCTTTTCTCAAGTGAAATTTGCCTCATCTTTTTTTTTTCACATCAATTCAAAATTCTCTATGGCATTTCTCCATTTTATGGATATATATGTGTGTGTGTATACATATATATATATATACATATATATGTATATATATATATATACACACACACATATATATACATATATATATACATATATATGTATATATATATATATATATGTATATATATATATGCTTATTCCATTTTGGTTACAATAAAATTGCCTTAATGCAATTAATGTACTGTATGAGCATGTGATATAGTTGTTAAACCCTTCCTTTGGGATGAATTCCTAGAATTAGTATTGTCAATGAGTAGGCATATTTTACATGCATATTTACCAAGTGCCTTCCAAAAATTTTATACCACATTCTTTCAGTCTGTTAGATTAACTGTTTCTTAATAATCTCAACAGTGGAAGTTTCATATATGTATTTAAAATCTGTCATCTTTCATGATTTTTTTCTCAGTGATTTATAAGAGTTTTGCATATGTTAGACATGAACCTTCTCTTTACCCCTTATATTGCAAATACTTTTTTTTCTTATTTTTGTGCTTGTTCTTTTATTTCAGTTAATTTTTTATTCTGTTCAGAAGCTCTTTAGTTTTTACATCATTGAATTATCCACCAATTATTTTATTTTTTGAATTTTTAAATTTTATTTATTTTTGAGAGAGCGAGAGAGAGCGAGAGAGAGAGAGAGAGAGAGAGTGAGTGCACAAGTTGGGGAGGGGCAGAGAGAGAGGAAGACACAGAATCCTAAGCAGGTTCCAGGCTCCAAGCTGTCAGCACAGAGCCCGACTCTGGGCTTTCCAACTCACAAACTTGTGAGAACATCACCTGAGCTGAAGTCGGATGCTCAACTGACTGAGCCACCCCAGGTGCCCCTCAACCAATAATTTTATGGTAATTGTTTTGTTATTATGCTTAGGATGGCTTTCTAGAATTCCTAAATTAGAGACACAATCAGAAACCATAAATATGGACATTAAACAAAACACTATATAACACATGATATCATGAACAAAGAAAATGCATAGAGGGGGACATTTTTAGCAATATGTACAACAAATGATGAGTAACAGTAATATAAAATCTTAAAAATCTTTGAAAAGACAAGTAATGCAATACATGTTTTTAAAAATGCCAAAATTATTGTCAAATAAATTACACATTAAAAACACAAATGGTCGATATACATACATACAACCACACACACACACACCCATACACACGTATATAATGAGTTGTGCTAACCTTTACTAATGTGTTATTATTTATCAGATTATGTAAAATAAAAATATATTGGTATTATTCAGTGTTGGCAAAAAAACATTTGAAAACAAATTTGTATTTTATTTGATGTAATTGCAAATTAAAAGAAAAAGAGAATGGAGCAGTTTGTACTTATCAAAATTGAAACTGTCTGTGAACTTGACTCAAATAAGCAACTTTTCCACACACAAAAATACTTACACATATGTACAACTATATGGACACATGTATTCATTTTAGCATTGATATGATAATAGAAAATATATACAGAGAGAGGGAGGGACATAGCTCTCCATATTTACTAATTTTGGTTGCAATGACAGAGCCTGACACAAATAAAATTAAGACAAAAAGAATATATAGATTCTACATGCAATGTAAATACCCAGAGACATTCCTGGTCCTAGTCAATGAGAGATCCAGGGCGTCGAGCAATATAAATCAAGTCACCATCATTTCCTATCTTTTGAATACTTTATTATTTGTGTTGGTTCTAGGTTGACTTTCATTAATTAGTGGCAGCATAGCTACCATTAACTTCAGGCTCAGTTTTCAACCCAGCAGAAATACCTATCTTTACACTAACAATAAAAGAAATTGTGTTACACTGGTCACAGATCATGTGCCCATCCCTAAACCAGACACTGTGCCCAGGAAGGCTCCATAACCTCTCTTTCTAGGCTTGAGTCATATGACCACACCTGGGGCTGGGCTGGAGTTAGCATACCCAATCCATTTGGACTGAGGTGATGGCTCAGTAATATGGGTTCTGTTACAAGAATGGGAGAAATGGATGCTGGAAGCCCAATGATATACTATAATGAGTTGCATTGTTAGGTAAGAACAATACAACTTGCTAAATGATATAAATTACATATATATTTATAAAAAGTAAACAGTAAGTTAAGATTTCCTTAAAATATACATGTGTGAAAGCAGATATAAAAAGTACTTAGTATACACACAATTGTCAGTATTGGTTACCTATGACAAAGGGCTGGAATTTGAATGAGGTCTTTTTTATTAACTTAATATATTTCTGAATGTGTAAGCTTTTACAATACTGGTTAATAGGTAATGTTTATTGAGATTTTACTGTATCTCAGACTCTGTTAACTCGCCTTACATGTATAATTTAATTTAATTATGCTAAACATTTCAAGAGGCAAATGTTATTTTTATAATGATTCCCAGATGAGAAAAATGAATAACAGGGACTTAATAATTGTTTAAAATGTCACTCCAGAGCCTTAATTTTTTAACTCCATGGCTATAAATACATTTATACATACATATATATATATATATATATATACATATATACACACACACACACACATACATACATAATCATATATTAAAACATATGCATATATAAAAACTAGTGCATTATTTTGAATCACGATACTATATGTTATACTACATTATTGTGAATTATATACATATATAAAATAATAAAATATATTTTGTGTTCATAGTTTCACTTAATTTTAAAAATATTGTCTTTTCCATATTCATATATTAAAATAGTGACTATGTATATTCAAGTACTTCTAAAATCTGCAGTGTTTATTTATTTATTTATTAAAGTTTATTTATTTATTTTTGAAAGAGAGAGAGAGCAAGTGGGAAAGGGCAGAGAGGGAGAGACAGAATCCCAAGCAGGCTCTCCTCTGTCAGTGCAGAGCCTGATGTGGGACTTGAACTCACGAACCATAAGATTATGACCTGAACCAAGATCAAGAGTCCTACACTTAACCAACTGGGCCACCCAGGCGCTCCTGCAGGGTTTCATTTAAAACTAATTCATATAGAACTGATGTATAAATATTAATATAGCCCAACTATTCTCCAAATTGTTAGTAAGTTGTCCAAGGAGAGTTTATTAAATAATTCTATTTTTCCACTAGTAAGTATTTTATTATTATAATAACTAATTTAAATATAATAATCTGTGAGGTACATATTCTGCCCCACTAGTCTATCTATTATGAACCCAGAACTATTTACATTTTTTTTTAATGTTTCTTTTTATTTTTGAGACAGAGAGACAGAGCATGAACGGGGGAGGGTCAGAGAGAGAGGGAGACACAGAATCCGAAGCAGGCTCCAGGCTCTGAGCTGTCAGCACAGAGCCCGATGTGGGGCTCGAACTCACGGACCGTGAGATCATGACCTGAGCCGAAGTCAGATGCTTAACTGACTAAGTCACCCAGGCGCCCCCTATTTACATTTTTAAAAGATCTCTCTAGTTGCACATTTATATAAGTCCATTTGATATTAAGAAGAAATGTAAAGCCAAAAACTTCCTAAATCGTCAATACTCTATTTTGATAGAATTATATTTATACATTTTAAGAAAATTGTTTTTTTAATATTAACCACTTATGTCTATGAAAATGGCCTTTCTCTTCCTTTTTAAAAAAAATCCTTTTATTGCTTTTCTTTCATAATATTCTTCACACAGTATTTCTCATCAGAGTATTAATATCCCAAGGCATTTTATATTTTTAAAGTTACTGTAATGCAACACAATTTACACTACCCATTTTTAAATGGTTATTACTGAAGTATAGAATAGCTAGTGATTTTTTGTTCTTTTTGTAATATTGATTCTCTGTGTATTATATTTTTTAATGTTACTGAAATATACTTCAGTTATATCAAACTAAAGTGGTTTTTTATTTATTCACATGTATAGCCATCACCACCATCTAATTATATATATCTGGCTTCTTTCACTTAAAATGTTTTCAAGGTACACCCATGTTATGGCATGGATCATTCATTATTTTTGTTGCTGAATAATATTTCATTGTATGGATATACAACATTTTGTTTATCTACTCTACAGGTGAGGAACATTTGAGTTGCTTCTACATTTTGGTTAGTATGAAGTTAGAGAACTGGGGTTGGGTATGGTATTAACTGTATATTTTATTTTCCGTAGTCTCATGTTTTGATATTTGGGGCTTTGTTGAGCCTAGAGAGACTGCCCTTCCCAATGCTAGCCAGTCTCTAGAGATAAGGATAAACAATTTGCAAATGAGCATGCTTTTAAAATAAAAATAAAATAAAAATAAAAATTATTTTATTTTAAAATAAAAATAAAAAGTAAGGGTCTAATACCCTAGTCACCTATTTTCACAGTCTAGTTATTTCATTACAACATCCCAAAAAATGATACTCAGCAAATATTTACACATTTTCATGTTCAAAGACTTAATTTAATTAACATGGAATTCGGTTGTTGTTGTTATATAAACCAATTACTCCTTTGACTCTAATATTAGATGAAAAAAATAACATTAGAGCTTTGGTGATTTTTGTTCAGATAATGTTTACAGATTTGAGGACAACAAAGTGGACTTTAAAATTTTTCTAAATAACATTTGGATGGATAAATTTTAGGACTAGATAGGGCATAAATATAACTGAGTTTCTTTTCTTCTTAAAATGGTTCTATGAATAATGAGATTGGTATTTGTGGTTCTCTCATGGACCAAGGGTTATAAAAATGGGCCATAGTGATACAGATTGATTTAATCTTTTGACCAGGCTCAATTAGACTACACACATATGAATATTTCCAATGTTAGAAGTTATTGACATTCTTATGAATTACTGTGTTGACTACCCATTAATGTGATAGCTATAATAGGCTATTCTAAAACACCCGTTGAACTTTCATTTAGTCTGATTGAAATTGAGATTATAGTTAAGCTCTGTTGACTTGTTCTCAGTATAACATCTATTTCAATGGCTTTCTTTAATATATTAAAGCAAAATGTTAATGTAATTCTTGTGGAATAAAGAGTTTGGCTGGTCTTTGTCTCCACTTCCTGGGATGGAAACTCTAAATCCTAGACATTGTCCCATTGGGGGAGTATGTTGGTTATTCTTGATGGTCCTCCTCTAAGACCACACCTGAGTTTATGCTAAGAAGGTGACTCAGGTGGACACTTTAATTGCTTTAGGTTGGGGGCTAGCCATACCAGAAAGAGCAACTATATGATTAGAGGGATGAGGTTTTGTGTTACATGACATCAAATCAATCCTGTGGGAATGAGGGTTGGAGGTTCAGTTCGATCACATAATTTAATCAACCATATCCACATAATAAAACCCAATAAAACTCAGAGCTTGGGTATACTTCCTGGTTGGTTATACACATTAATATGCCAAGAGGGTGACTCATCCTGACTCCACAGAGAATGGACATGGGAACTTCTCAGACCTTCCCCTATGTGTCTCTTGTTTTGACTTGTCCTGATTTTTAGCTTTGCAACAAAACTGTAATCATAGTATAGTACTTTCCTCGGTTCTGTGAGTTGTTCTGATGTATTATTAATGCTGAAGGGGTAACTGGAACACCAAATTTGTAGTCAGTTGGTCAGAAGTGTGTATGGCCTAAGAACTTCCAAACTTGAAGCTAATGTCTGATTTGAGGGCAGTTTTGTGCCTGTGAAGTTTTACCTAACTCCTGGTTAGCAATCATAATTGGATTACAGTAAATATAATATAATATAATATAATATAATATAATATAATATAATATAGTATTTTAATTATAATATAAACTACTTGATGAGAACAAATTATAGTTCTACAGCCATAAGAACAAAATATTGAACAATCTGTAATAACAGGATGATTTGTTCTTTGAAATATATTAGCTGAGTGACAAAAACATTATGAACAATACATTTTATTAAACTGAGTAGCATTTTGAATAAATGAAAATATGAACAGATGTCATATTTGAAATAAGCATAGAGTATTTCAAGCATCATACAATTTTCAAATAAAATTAATCAGAGCAAGAAAGTATCCTGGAAATCTCTGAAGAAAGCCAAGCAAGAGAAATATGGCAACAAAAATAAGTATGAAGAGTATTAATGAAATACACAAAGCTCTATTGAGCCATAATATTTGGTATCCTGGTATATACGGGTGTATATATAGTAACAGATTTTCCTATATGTATGTGTGCATGTGTGCAGTGTTAACCACCTGAGAAAATGCACAGATTAAATACTTAGAAGTGGAAATTATAGTATTCAAAAGCATGAAAAATCATTTGAGTCCATGTTGTTATATCTCAAAACTATTACCAGGGCCTCAACTAATGGAATCTCCTTTGTCTTTCCTTGATACCAGCAGTAGTGGCCAAAGTGGTGAGATTGAGAAAAATCTAGTCTATCATCCCAAACTTACCTATGTGTTCTGGTGTTATAAAGGTAAAACTCACAAGTAAAATAGTGTTGATGATGGCATTCTGTAGTCTATCCCTTTCACAATGTGCCTTATTATTGGACATTAAGATATGGTTCTAAGAACATAAATAACTAAAGAAAAATAAACCTTTAAAAAAACACAAAGAACTCTTCCCTCAGCCTCTTGTAGTCTAATTGGCTATGTCTTCAAGGACATGTTTTTCTGCAGGTTGCTTTGATAAATATCTAACATGCCTCTTGAATTGGGAAGTAAATTTTTCATTGCCTCTCTTCTCATATGTATATAATGATCCACATGGATAGACATTTATATATTAGGAAAGAAAGATGGCTAATAGATATAAGTACATCTTACAACTTTTTTCAATTTATTTTTTCAACTTAATTTTTCAATAAACCTTTTTTAGACAATGCATTTCAGAAACTGTGTTAAAATGTTAGAAATGCAGAAATATGCCTTCAAGGAACTTGCAACCCAGACCTAGAGACAGAAGTGCAAAAAAATTAATGCAATAAAATTGGTAAGTACTACTAGAGATAGACTGGTATAGAGGAAAGACATTGAGTTTTAGTTTCAAGCAAATATTAGTCTCAGTTTTCACTATATTTGGAAACATTAAATTAACTACTCAAGATTACTTTGCCTTTATTTGTGAATGAAATTCCATGCTGTGCATCACAGAGATACAACAAACTTCTCCAATAAATTAAATTAACTACTCAATACTACTATGCCTTTATTTGTAAATGTATAGAAGAAGACTTAACCTTCAGATAGCTATATATATTTTCTTTTTTAGAATTGAGAAACTATAGGGGTGCCTGAATGGCTCAGTCGGTTAAGCGTCCGACTTCAGCTCAGGTCATGATCTCACGGCTTGGGAGCTCATGCCCCACGTCAGGCTCTGTGCTGACAGCTCAGAGCCTGGAGCCTGCTTCAGGTTCTGTGTCTCCCTCTCTCTCTGCCCCCCCCCCCCACTCATGCTCTGTCTCTCTCTGTGTCAAGAATAAATAAACATTAAAAAAAACTAAAAAAAAAGAATTGAGAAACTATATGTCAATTATGCAGCTCAAGTTTTTAAGGTAAATTTTATCTATTATTTTTTTCTTTGAATTTCTCTAGAAATATATGTGAGGGCATGTTTCAGAGCGTACTCAAGGGAAATTGTAGTGAGATAGTAATATTTGAGTTTTAGTCATTAGCAAAGTCTTGTTGGACCATGTGTGGATGGCATTTAAAAAGCAGAGCAAAGGTGGGGTAGTACTTAAGCCATAGGTAAAGATGAAACAATATGATTTCAATACTGAAAGTGTCCCTGCCCCTGTGTTTTCAGGGAATGGTGTGGTTAAAACATAGTATATATAAAGAGACTGTTTGGATATGGGTTTCACAGTGAGGATAACATCTCTTCCATGCTCTCAAGCTAGTTTACTTTAATAACTGTAGCCTTCACATCATTTTTAACATTTTTTATCATTTAATAAGAATGTATTCACCCACCAATCTCTTATTTCTTGAAGCAGAGACTTTTCCCTTTATCTTTGTGAAGTCATAGTCACTTCTATTCATATGTGTTCTCCAACATGAGCTAGCAAACTACAGCCATGGGAACAAATCCAGCCCATAGAAAAAAAGTTTTATTGGAACATACTATACCCATTTCCTTTGCCTACAAGGCTTTCACACCTATAAATGCAGAGTTGAGAGTCTGAATAGAGACTTTATTACTCAAAAGCCTAAAATATCTACTACTTGTCATTTACATGAAAAAAAATTGCCAAACGCTGTTCTATAAAATACAGAACAGTGGCATCCAGTAGATAACCTGGCATATATTATATGTTAAACAAACACTAGCTCTGCTACTGCTTGCTTTTCCTCCAGAACAAAAATATCATTGTTCTTTTGAAAATGTTTACTTCAGGAGGCAATGAAACTCCATGCTGTGCATGACAGAGATACAACAAACTTCTCCAGTAGAAGTATTAGTTATTTGGGGAAGTGGAAGATGGCAGCGTAGGAGGACGCTGGGCTCACCTCGTCCTGCTGATTGCTTAGATTCCACCCACATCTGCCTAAATAACCCAGAAAACTGCCAGAAGACTACCAGAGCAGACTCTCTGGAGCCAAGCGTAGACAAGAGGCCCACAGAAGAGGGTAGGAAGGGCAGAGAGGCAGTGCCCACCGCACGGACTGGCGGGAGGGAGCCGGGGTGGTGGAGGGGCAGCTCACCCAGCAAGGCAGAGCCCACGAGTCTGGCTTCCAAAAGCAGAGGGGCCAGACTGCGTGAGTTCTGACAGCTAGCGGGACTTAACATCTGCAATGTTAAAAGTCAATATCTGTGCTCTTGGAGAGCGGGGAGGGTGAGAGGGCACCGGGAGGGAGAGTTGCTGAGCCCCGGAAGACAGAGCTCAGCTCCGTGGGGAACAAAGGTGCTGGCAAGTGCCATATCCCTCGCCAATCCCCCAGCTGAAATCCCAAAGGGATTCAGTTCCCGTCACTGAACTTGCTTGCACCATGCAAACACCCAACGCTGTGCTTCTGTGGATCCATCCCTCTGATGGGTCTGCCTCCCTCCAGGTGCTACAGGGCCCTTCCCACAGGGGACCACCCATGGCAAAGCTAGCTAAGCCTGCCCCTCCTGCCCCTGTGTACCTTGTGGATCCACCCTGGCTAATACACCAGATCCAATCGAAAGAGCACCAAAAGCCTGGCAGTGTGCAAGTAGCCCAGACAAGGGCCACACCACTCCACAGTGAGTCCTGCCCCTGGGAGACGGGAAGATAAGGTACACACCAGTCTGACTGTGGCCTCAGCAGTGGGCTGGGGGGAGACATCAGGTCTGACTGCAGCCCCGCCCACCAACACAAGTTACTCCAGACAGCACAGGGGGAAGTGCCCTGCAGTTTGGAGCCACCACAGGGACTACCCAAAATGACAGAACAATTCTCCTCAAAAGAAACTCCAGGAAGTAGCGATAGCTAATGAATTGCTCAAAAACGATTTAAGCAATATAAGAGAACAAGAATTTAGAATAATAGTCATAAAATTAATCACTGGGCTTAAAAAAAGCATAGAGGACAGCGGAGAATCTATTGCTACAGAGATCAAGGGACTAAGAAATAGTCACGAGGAGCTAAAAAATGCTATATATGAGGTGCAAAATAAAATGGAGGCGGCCATAGCACAGATTGAAGAGGGAGAGGAGAGAAAGGGTGAATTAGAATATAAAATTATGGAAAAAGAGGAAGCTGAGAAAAAGAGATAAAAAAATCCAGGAGTATGAGAGGAGAATTAGAGAACTAAGTGATGCAATCAAACGGAACAATATCTGTATCATAGGAATTCCAGAAGAAGAAGAGAGAGAGAAAGGGGCTGAAGGTGTACTTGAACAAATCAGCTGAGAACTTCCCTGATCTGGGGAAGGAAAAAGGCATTGAAATCCAAGAGGCACAGAGAACTCCCTTCAGACATAACTTGAATCGATCTTCTTCAGGATATATCATAGTGAAACTGGCAAAATAGAAGGATAAAGAGAAAATTCTGAAAGCAGCTAGGGATAAACAGGCTCTAACTTACAAAGGGAGACCCATAAGACTAGTGGCAGACCTATCTGCTGAAACTTGGCAGGCCAGAAAGAAATGGCAGGAAATCTTCAATGTGATGAACAGGAAGAATATGCAGCCAAGAACTCTTTATCCAGCAAGGCTGTCATTCAGAATAGAAGGAGAGATAAAGGTCTTCCCAAAAAACAAAAAATGAAGGAATTCATCACCACTAAACCAGCCATACAAGAGATCCTAAGGAGGATTCTGTGAGTGAAAAGTTGCAAGGACCACAAAGTACCAGAGACATCACTACAAGCATGACACCTACAGACATCACAATGACTCTAAACCCATATCTTTCTATAAAGCACTGAATGTAAATGGACTAAATGCTCCAACCAAAAGACATAGGGTATCAGAATGGTTAAAAAACAAGACCCATCTATTTGCTGTCTACAAGAGACTCATTTTAGACCTGAGGACACCTTCAGATTGAAAGTGAGGGGATGGAGAACTATCTATCATGCTACTGGAAGTCAAAAGAAAGCTGGAGTAGCCATACTTATATCAGACAAACTACTTTAAATTAAAGGCTGTAACAAGAGATGAAGAAGGGCATTATATAATAATTACAGGGACTATCCATCAGGAAGAATTAACAATTTACAAATGTCTATGTGCTGAATATGGGAGCCCCCAAATATATAAAACAATTAATTACAAACATAAGCAACCTTATTGATAAGAATGTGGTAATTTCAGGGGACTTTAATAGTCCACTTACAACAATGGATAGATCATCTAGACATAGGATCAATAAAGAAACAAGCGCCCTGAATGATTCATTGGATCAGATGGATTTGACAGATATATTTAGGACTCTGCATCCCAAAGCAACAGAATATACTTTTTCTTGAGTGCACATGGAACATTCTCCAAGATAGGTCACATACTGGGTCACAAAACAGCCCTTGATAAGTATAAGGAAATTGAGATCATACCATGCACACTTTCAGACCACAATGCTGTGAAACTTGAAATCAACCACAGGAAAAAGTCTGGAAAACCTCCAAAAGCATGGAGGTTAAAGAACACCCTACTACAGAATGAATGGGTCAACCAGGCAATTAGAGAAGAAATTAAAAAATGGAAACAAATTAAAATGAAAATACAACAATCCAAACGCTCTGGGATGCAGTGAAGGCAGTCCTGAGAAGAAAATACATTGCAATCCAGGCCTATCTCAAGAAACAAGAAAAATCCCAAATACAAAATCTAACAGCACACCTAATGGAAATAGAAGCAGAACAGCAAAGACACCCAAACCCAGCAGAAGAAGAGAAATAATAAAGATTAGAGTAGAAATAAACAATATAGAATCTAAAAAAACTGTAGAGCAGATCAATGAAACCAAGAGTTGGTTTTTTGAAAAAATAAACAAGTTTGATAAACCTCTAGCCAAGCTTCTCAAAAAGAAAAGGGAGATGACCCAAACAGATAAAATCATGAATGAAAATGGAATTATTACAACCAATCCCACAGAAATACAAGCAATTATCAGGGAATACTATGAAAAATTATATGCCAACAAACTGGACAAAATGGAAGAAATGGACAAATTCCTAAGCACATACCCACTTCCAAAACTCAAACAGGAAGAAATAGAAAACTTGAACGGACCCATAACCAGTGAAGAAATTGAATCAGTTATCAAAAATCTCCCAACAAATAAGAGTCCAGGACCAGATAGCTTCCCAAGGGAATTCTACCAGACATTTAAAGCAGAGATAATACCTATCCTTCTCAAGCTGTTCCATAAAATAGAAAGGGAAGGAAAACCCCAGACTCATTCTATGAAGCCAGCATTACTTTGATTCCTAAACCAGAGATCCAGCAACAAAAGGCCAATATCTCTGATGAATATGGATGCAAAAATTCTCAATAAGATACTAGCAAATCGAATTCAACAGCATATAAAAAGAATTATTCACCATGATCAAGTGGGACTCATTCCTGGGCTGCAGGGCTGGTTCAACATTCAAAATCAATCAATGTGATACATCACATTAATAAAAGAAAAGAAAAGAACCATATGATCCTGTCAATCGATGCAGAAAAAGCATTTGACAAAATTCAGCATCCTTTCTTAATAAAAACTCTCAAGAAAGTCAGGATAGAAGGAACATATTTAAACATCATAAAAGCCATTTATGAAAAGCCCACAGCTAACATCATCCTCAATGGGTAAAAACTGAGAGCTTTCCCCCTGAGATCAGGAACAGGACAGGGATGTCCACTCTCACTGCTGTTGTTTAACATAGTGAAGGAAGTTCTAGCATCAGCAATCAAACAAAAGGAAATCAAAGGCATCAAAATTGGCAAAGATGAAGTCAAACTTTCACTTTTTGCAGACGACATGATATTATACATGGAAAACCTGATAGACTCTACCAAAAATTTGCTAGGACTGATACGTGAATTTAGCAAAGTCGGAGGGTACAAAATCAATGTACAGAAATCAGTTGCATTCTTATACACTAACAATGAAGCAACATAAAGACAAATAAAGAAACTGATCCCATTCACAATTGCACCAAGAATCATAAAATACCTAGGAATAAACCTAACCAAAGATGTAAAAGATCTGTATGCTGAAAACTATAGAAAGCTTATGCAGGAAACTGAAGATATAAGGATATGGAAAAACATTCCGTGCTCATGGATTGGAAGAATAAATATTGTTAAAATGTCAATACTACTCAAAGCTATCTACACATTCAATGCAATCCCAATCAAAATTGCACCAGCATTCTTCTTAAAGCTAGAACAAGCAATCCCAAAATTTGTATGGAACCACAAAAGACCCCGAATAGCCAAAGTAATAGTGAAGAAGAAGACCAAAGCAGGAGGCATCACAATCCCAGACTTTAGCCTCTACTACAAAGCTGTAATCTCAAGACAGGATGGTATTGGCACAAAAACAGACACAGAGACCAATGGAATAGAATAGAAACCCCAGAATTAGACCCACAAAAGTATGTCCAACTAATCTTTGATAAAGCAGGAAAGAATATCCAATAGAAAAAAGTCTCTTTAATAAATGGTGCTGGGAGAGCTGGACATCAACATGCAGAAGAATGAAACTAGACCACTTTCTCACACCATTCACAAAAATAAACTCAAAATGGATAAAGGACCTGAATATGAGACAGGAAACCATCAAAACCCGAGAGGAGAAAGCAGGAAAAAACCTCTCTGACCTCAGCCACAGCAATTTCTTACTTGACACATCCCCAAAGGCAAGGGATTTAAAAGCAAAAATGAACTATTGGGACCTCATCAAGAGAAAAAGCTTCTGCACTGCAAAGGAAACAACCAACAAAACTAAAAGGCAACTGACAGAATGGGAAAAGATATTTGCAAATGACATATCAGAGAAAGGGCTAGTATCCAAAATCTATAAAGAGCTCACCAAACTCCACACCTGAAAAACAAATAATCCTGTGAAGAAATGGGCAGAAGACATGAATAGAGACTTCTCTAAAGTAGACGTCCAGATGGCCAATAGGCACATGAAAAGATGCTCTACACTGCTTCTCATCAGGGAAATACAAATCAAAACCACACTCAGATACCACCTCATGCCAGTCAGAGTAGCTAAAATGAACAAATCAGGAGACTATAGATGCTGGCGAGGATGTGGAGAAATGGGAACCCTCTTGCACTGTTGGTGGGAATGCAAACTGGTGCAGCTGCTCTGGAAAACAGTGTGGAGGTTCCTTAAAAAAATAAAAATAAATCTACCCTATGACCCAGCAATAACACTGGTAGGAATTTATTCCAGGGATACAGGAGTGCTGATGCATAGGGGCACTTGTACCCCAATGTTTATAGCAGCACTTTCAACAATAGCCAAATTATGGAAAGAGCCTAAATGTCCATCAACTGATGAATGGATAAAGAAATTGTGGCTTATATACACAATGGAATACTACGTGGCAATGAGAAAGAATGAAATATGGCCTTTTGTAGCAACATGGATGGAACTGGATAGTGTTATGCTAAGTGAAATAAGTCATAAAGAGAAAGACAGATACCATATGTTTTCACTCTTATGTGGATCCTGAGAAACTCAACAGAAGACCATGGGGGAGGGGAAGAAAAAAAAAGATTAGAGAGGGAGGGAGCCAAACCATAAGAAACTCTTAAAAACTGGAACAAACTGAGGGTTGATGCGGGGTGGGAGGGAGGGGAGGGTGGGTGAGGGGTATTGAAGAGGGCACCTGTTGGGATGAGCACTGGGTGTTGTATGGAAACCAATTTGACAATAAATTTCATATTTAAAAAAATGTGTATATATTTTAACAAATAGTTGTAAATGGAAGAATTTAGTGTACACAAAAACATATAAAGTTTTGCAAATGATTCAAGTGAACAAAAGAATTCATTGTACCATTTGTCTTATTCAAATTCAGGAACATTACAAAATATCACATTTATACCATGTGATTTACATACTATTTGACTCAATGATAAAGACCCATATGTATTAACAGTGAAAGATATCAATGATGTTTTATTTATTTATTTACTTATTTATTTATTTATTTACTTATTTATTTATTTCTTATTTATTTATTCATTTATCTATTTTTTTTTAAATTTTTTTTAACGTTTATTTATTTTTGAGACAGAGAGAGACAGAGCATGAACGGGGGAGGGTCAGAGAGAGGGAGACACAGAATCTGAAACAGGCCTCAAGGTCTGAGCTGTCAGCACAGAGCCCGACGCGGGGCTCAAACTCACGGACCACGAGATCATGACCTGAGCCGAAGTCAGCCGCTTAACTGACTGAGCCACCCAGGCGCCCCTATCTATTTATTTATTTAGTGAGCAGGGAAGGGGCAGAGAGAGAGGCAGAGAGCGAGTCCCAAGCAGGGATCATGACCTGAGTGGAAATCAAGAGTCACTTACTCCCTTAATCGACTGAGCCACCTTGGCAGCCCTAAGCTGATAACACTTTGATCACATACAAAAGCTCTACATTTTTACTCTATCGCTCCCTACATTTTATATTTTTGACGTTACAGTTTATATCTTTTTTTATTTTATATTGTGTATCACTAAACAAATCATTGTACCTATAGCTATATACAATATACACATAGAAACAAATCAATCCGAAAATCATAAAATCACAAAGAAAGGCAGGGAGAGAGGAAAAAAGGAGCCAAGGACTTACACAGCTTTAACTATAGGCTATCAGGCTTGAAAAATGGGTCTTTAAATGTGTCTTTTTCTCTGGATAGCTTCCAGAAACAAAGAGGAAAATATATTTCAACCCTAGATATATTGCACAGTCTAAAGGGCTAAATGATAGACCAATAGATAAGTCTGGAGTTAATTTTATTTAGAATTCTTAAGAAAGAGGCAGTTGTAATGAATTTTTGATTTTTTTAACTGCTACTCATAATCATACATTCATTTGACTTGTCCTTATTCTGACCAAAATGCAACAGTATTAGTGAAATTACTTGTAAAATACAGATAATTCATCTCAAGTTATAGTGAAGACCCCAAAGAGAAAATAAAGCAGAAGAGTTTCTGGCTAAATGAAAACAGGGCGACCAGAACACACATGAAAAATATCAGAGTTGACAGAAATGGCAAGGCTTGTTGAAGGAAGGAAATCATATTCCTGGGATATTCTCAAACATAATGAATATGAATATTAACTTTCCAAACATAACAACAAATAAGCTCTGAAAAATGTATAGTCCAGAGATTAAACCGTTCATCAAAAGTGCTTATCTACTCATTTCAGTCTTCTTGAATTTCTCTTATTTACTCCTTCCATCAACTGTATTTGCCAAACAAATATAGTGTACTTGTACTTTTTCCCTACTATTCCTAGACTTCCTTCCTCTATACTCTTGTGGTTACATTACACAGACTTAACAGTACATTGAATTGTGTAGTTTGCAGAAAATCTATTTTTTGTGCTAGATACATTGCAACTTAGAAAAATTATAGATACATATATAATTTATAAATTATTTATACACATATATATGTATATATCTATTTGAATTTAGTTAAGTCAACTTTAATAGAAATCATAAGAAAATGTGTTTTTATTTTAGAAATGAGAAAAAATTATGGTATGATATTTTGGATTGTAGTATCATAGCCACTATCTCTTAATGCCCTTGAGTTTTTAAAATTACATATTTACTTTGCCATTAAATTTAAATACCTTGTCTTCTGAATTCAGCAGCACACTCCGTTTATTTCACTAAATGTTAAAGTGGAATGATCCACTTATTTTACTTGCTTCAGACTATTTAGACATTCCTCACAGAGCATGATTGTGTTAGAATGAAATGAAAGATTTTTAGTCACAATCAAGTCTGACTAATCCATGTGTAATTTATCTGTTTCTTAGGGTGGTTACAGAAAATGAAATTGTGATCAACCCAGAAGGAGGAACTAGTGAGTTAACGATACCATTGACACTATCTAAGGAAGAATTTCAAATTTAATTAGCATGCCTACAATTTGCCACTCAATCTTCTTTCCAGTACCACGTGTACCATGAAGGGTCAGACGACCTGAAGGTGAAATGACAACTGTGTTTCGGTTTCTCGGCAAAGTCTGAAGTGCTTAAGTTGTCCCAACACTGAACCCTATCTTTCCTTATGATACTCATGTAGTATATGTTGAAATGCTTTATAAACTGTAAATATAAAGGTATTAGAATTATAAAAAAGAAATGAGCCTATGAAGCAAAAGAGTTGGAGAACAGAATTCCAATGATTAAATCAAAGAGTAAATTGCATTTTAAAGTTTATTTGCCATAAAAATACTAGTTTAGGCCAACAGGTATCACAGCTTAGGATTTTAAATTCATAATGAACTGAATTAATGTTATTCAAAATAATCCAAATAACAATATAATGATTTTCTTGTTTTACTATGTTTTTCTCACCTATTGTAGACATTTTCAAACCTACAGAAAGTTGATATTTTCAATGCATATTCTTATATAATTTACCTATATATTTTTGAAATGTCATTTTGTCAGGTATACTTTAGCACTCTCTCCCTCTCTCAGGTTTTGCTATACTATTTTAAAGTAAGGAGTATGCTAATTTACCCCTAAATATTTCAGCAGAAACCTTATTTTTTTAAAAAAAAATTCACATACAATTAAAATAATGCAATCCTCATTTACTTAGCAGAGGTTGAGACAAAGTTTGTTTAATTGACTTATTTATCATAGTAAAATGTCAGAATGACATTTTGAATTGAGAATTCCCCTTCAAATTTATTCCCTGATATGTGAATCCTGCTTAAGATCTTAGAATCCTTTCAAAATAAAGCTTCTTGTACTGAAACTTGGACATGTTGAAGACACTTCTGTTGTCTTTTGGGTCACCTGATTAATTTGTCAGTATACCTAAACAGATCATATGATTCTTTTCAAATACAAAAGAATGTCCCCTGTTGTGGCAAGATACAAGGTATAGAAAATTGTTCTTCACTTTGAGGGACCTATCCCAAAATTTACGGGACTCCCTTTCTTTCAGATGTTTTATAGAGGGACAAACCTTTGCCTGTTATGTGATATTTCTCATCCTTAAAGGAATATTGGTTATCTATTAATTTATGATTTCCTGTTTATCAATATATTTAATTTATAGGTCATGAAATGAGGTTTATGAAATGAGATGATTAAAATCTTTACAGCCTAAATTATGGCACAGGATTTAAGTATATGAAGGAAAAAATGAGAGATATGTACTAATGTCCCTAACAGAAGAAAACTTATTTCTATAATCATTTTTATTTGATAAGGCAGTGAAAATAAAGGCCTTTCTTGAGCAACAGCTAGATACCAGGTGTCGTTACTACCTTGGATCTGGCACCAATATATATTATTCTGAATTTTCCTAGTTGCAAACAATAAAAATTGATGGCTAATTAAATAGAAAATAAATGTATCACAGAAATACTGGGATGACTGAAGAACTGGGCAATAGAAATAGAAACAAAGAAGGCTATGTATTCAGAGCTACAGTCAAAATCCCACTTTGGGGTCTATTTAGAATACTATTGCAGCAACCGCAAAGATAAGATGCAACAATTTGCTACAAAAAGATCACTTTTTTGTGTGTAATCTTTCCCCTTGAAAGACAAATGGACACCGCCTCTGCTATCACTGTTACTTCTACATATAAAGAACCCATATTGCTAGTTTCACTTCTTCCAACACAAGCCTGACTTCACCAGTCTTACTTTTTGGTATCTTTAGCTTCCAATTCAAAATCCAGAGTAGGTAGAACTAACTTTCCAAGCGTAGGTTGCTACTGTGTTTTCACTGTGTGGAAAACTTAAGGCATGTATATCAGATCTTTTGGGCTTTAATACTGTGAGACAACCTCTGCCGTCCCCAAGATTCATCACATTTAGGAAGAGGTTTCTGATGTTGAACCAAAAAAATAAATAACAAGACGTCTACCACAAGTAGGCCAAGTTTTTAAAGACGGTAAGTAGGGAGAAGGGTTTCCAGGAAGAGAGAGGACAAAGTGAACAAACTTACAGACATGAGTGAAAGACACATTTTGAGATATCTGATAGAACACTTTAGATGTTCATCATGCTTATATTGAGTATATTTGATTATATGTTGAATAATAATACATTGAGAAAGAAGGCAATAATAATTCTTTGGACCAAATTTAGGCTGGTATTGAATGTTAAGAAGAGAAATTACAGAGATTTGTTTATTCTTGATTTTTCTAATATTTTTTGTAATTAAAAAAATAACATTTTCACTTTTTTTTTTGAAAGAGAGTGTGAGAGAAAGAGTGCAAGCAGGGGAGGGGCAGAGGGAGAGATACAGAATCCAGAGTAGGATTGAGGCTCTGAGCTCTGAGCTGTCAGCACAGAGCCCAACACAGGGCTTGAACCCACGAACTGTGAGACCATGACCTGAGCTGAAGTCAGACTCTTAACCAAATGAGCCACCATGGCACCCCTAGATTTTTCTAATCTTGTTTAAAAGTACAAAACTCAACCACTCCTAAGAAAGTGGTAATGGCCCAAATGTTATAAGCAAAACAACAAACTAACACTGCTAGGCAACTATCAAAACTCTGCTGATAAAATCAATGTGATTCATGGAAAACTATTTAGTAATGTGGTCCTGTATATTAATGTACCATAAATTATTAAACTTTAGCTCAATTTTGTGACACTCCTTATATCATTATTCAGTTCCTACTTACCTTTGAAGACCAAGAAAAAGCACACAGTCTCTAGAGTCTGGACAATGATAAAATAAAAGTTACAATGCTTTCTACTCCCTCTTTTGTTTAGTATGTGTTAAATAACATTCTAGTAACGATCCTGAACTTTAAAGATTTTATTTTGATTTATTAGAGAAAATGCCATCATGCTGCAAAGAAATGGATCTAATATAGAAAAATAATATAACATCTTATATGACTACAATAAACTAAATAATAAAATTTATGAACACATAGACTTTTGGTGGTTATTGCTTAAAATGCAATAGTATTATTATTATTGATTGAATTCACCATGTGGCATATAACATATTAGATTGTCTCTTGTATGTCTTTAATTGAGCAATACAAAGACAACATTACCTCATTCTAATAAGTATAGGGTTGAAATTCATGACATCATCAGGATCAGAAATTTTCTTGAAATTAGAAAGTTATTGGATAGATTGCATTACACACTAATTTTACAGTGTGCATTGTCAAAGATAAGAGTTTATATAGCTCAATTTCTCTTAAGTGAATGGATTTTTTAAAAATTTTCAACAGGAAGTTAGAAGTAGAAAACATTCAAATATATTAATTTTGTGGTACTCCTCTATGGATATCAAAAAATATGTTTGGTAATCACAGCAACATAATAAGCTCCTAATGATGTACAGTAAGAAATGCAATAAAAGTAATTCCTATGCTTTATAATTATTTAAATGACTATTTCACAAAATATTAACATATAAAAAACAAATACATAAATATGTTGATACTTATATTTTGAAGGAATTACCCTCCAACAAAAAGTTTTATCTGGCAATCAATTTTCTTAATATAAGTTGTCAACATTTGCAAGTTGGAACATCTTGCAGAAATGCATGAAATTTCAGCTTCCTTTTGAATAAAGATCGGGAAAAATGGGTCCAAATATTCACACGCATAAAAAGTCAATTAAAACACTGAAGTGGAGTAAAAATGTCACCTCTTAGAAGAAGTACATTTTTTTGGTCACATTCCAAGCCACATCTCCCTCCATTCAAACTCTGAGCCTCGGTGTAAATTGCTATTTACTGTTTGCCCCAGACTGCTTTACTTCAACCCCACCTGCCTGGCCCTGTAGGCACATATGTCTTTGATCCAAGCACTGCTGGATAAGGGGGTGGTAAGGACCATGCTCTCCCCCCATCTCCCAGAGGCTGCAAGGTGGGCTCTGGCTGAGAAGAATTTATTTCTATCAGAAAGTATTTTCAGGACAAGACATGAGAGTCTGCCAGAAACAGAGATTTAAGCTTTTGGAACTAAGGAAAGAAAAAGTGCAATCCCTGATGATCTGGTGAAGAATGAAGCTGAATGTTTCTAAGGTACTCCAAGCTGTGCATGAAAGGTTCCAAGTGACCTGGAGGATGGTATTGTTAAGGTGTTATGAATGAGAGCCCTCCAGAATCTTCCTTATCAATTTACCTTTAAACAGTTCCTTCTTTTTTGCCTCAGTATGAAGTGTCAATTCTGATATTTTTAGAATTTTTTTCTTCCCTTGAATGGTTACCCCAACAGGCTCTTTTGGAAAAAAAATAGCACATTTAAAAGTTTTATGTAATTACAACCTGAGGTCCACTAGCACTGAGAAGAGCTTTATACTTAGAATGCCTTGCTGTTTGCACAGAAAAACCCCGTGGTTCACTGCTTGTCTGATACTTCAATTATTTAGCAGTAATCACATACTAAAGCAGATATTGATTTCCTAGGTATTCAAATTACACCTCTAACTGCAAGCGCCAGTAAAAGGGTATTTTATCATTTTAAATGATATACAATTTGGTGTAATGGGCTTGTTCTCATGTAAGGGTATATATTCATGTATTTTTAAAGCTATATTATAAAACTCTATCATAGGCATAACTTTTAAGACATATTTAGACTTTTTCATGTGGGAGGTGTTCTCTTCATTGCCATATAAAAGGAAAGGTACATTATGATTATAAGATTGGGACATTCATAAAAGTAAATAGTTATTTTTTTCCTTCTCTTACAATATAAGCAGTCTATGTATATTTATTATTGTTTTTTGTGATGTATAAAAGGTATGTGATTATTGTATCTTCAGGCAAACAAAAATGTAAAAATAGGGAGCATTAGCAAATGAATAGAAATTTGCCTTATCCAATTTTGTTAATGAATTTTTCTTTCTCAATGTACCATGGACATTTTAGGGAAAGATACATAATTCTGGGCCTATTTGAAAATAATCAATTATATTTCATAGCTAGGTTTGAATATTCCTATAAATAATTCATTACTGGCAACAACAACAAAAATCTGACTAGCCATTCACAAATTTGGCCCTGATTTTTTTGACCTAAGAAAACTATATCTTTTTCCTATATGTTTGAAAAGCTGAGGAACAGAAATGATGCTCATAAGGTATAGAAAGAAATATTTTCTAGTTTCTAGATTGGGGTAGCTGATTTGAACTGGAACACACAAATTATACCACAGAAGAACAGAACTAATACATCCCAATATGTTCAAGCCAACAAGTTAAAACTTTTTAAAATGGGTCATTCGCCTCAACTGGTAAGAGTTTTGGTTAAATCCTTGGCACATTTATATTACTGCCTTGTCCAGAACTAGGAGTCTCTTATCTTTTTTTGCTCTTCTCCAAGTAAATGAAACACTGAGAAATCAGCAATTAGTAAATAAAAATTTGCCTTACTTTTTCTAATGGCTATAGTTTTAAAGGATAAGAGCATGTCCACAGTTGAATATTAAATAGCTAAATTTTGTGTCAGTTTTTTTTTCTTTCTTTTAAGGATTTGATCAATCCATCAGATTTATTTATTTACAGAAGCAGTCACTATCTTTCTCTTGACATGCCTTCTGATATGCTTCCATTGATTAAACAATAATAAAAATGAGGGTTACATTTTTATTCCATTTCTCAGTCTTCCATTAACTCTTTCATACATAATCAATATACTTAAGATGGTTTTAAATAAAAGTTTATACTATCCATAAGGATACTGAATATCCAATTGAGTGTATTATCTTGATTTTGTAAAAAAATTACTTGACATTTATTATCCCAAAAGAGATTTATTGACTACCATAGAGGCTGACAGGTAGAAATAATCTTAGCTAGTGTCTGTCACCTTGAGGTTTCTAATTATATGAAGCAGTCAATGATAAACATTTATAGAGACTGCTAATTCTAGGGAGCAATTATTGAAAAACAATTCTATGATTGGTTTTGTATTATATTATTTTTTGTTCATTAACAATAAAAAAAAAACTATTGAGAAGATCAAGACAATTAAACCTCTCACACATTTGTTTACAGCATGGGCCTGTGCAATGATAAACATGGCTTCACATAAAAACACACAAAATCGAGTATATGACATAGCAGTATCTTACTGAACAAGCCTAATTATAGCTCAATCTCTTTTTCTTTAATATAGTTTGAATTTTTTTATTTTGAGAAGGCTCTAAACAATGATAACTACACAGCACTTGAGGGCAGAATGAACTGTGTTAGAATCCAGTTCCAATTTATCTATTGGATGATTCTTAACGAATACTTAACTTTTTGAATAGCTGAGTTTCATTTTCAATAAAATTGATGATTAAGCACACAGCCTAGAATTTTTCAGCATTTGTTTACTGACATGAGAGAGTTCCCATTAATATTAACTTTAATGTCTTTCAGTTTATAACCTTAAGAATTTTAAATTATCTTTAAAACAGTACCTGGTATGGTGACTAGACTATTAAAAGGTATCCAGTAAATATTTGTTTAATGACCAAATCAATTTTTTAAGTAATTGTTGTGGGTTAATTTTGTCCTTGGCAAGCCTGGATGGCTCAGTCAGGCCACTGACTCTTGATTTCAGCTCAGGTCATGACCTGCTCTTAGGTTCAGTTCTGAGATTGGAATCTCTGCTTGGGATTCCCTGAGCACTCTTTCTCTCTCAAAATAAATAAAATAAACTTGAAAAAATTTAGAAAAAATTGTCCTTTCCTCCTCTCCCTTAAAAAATACATGTTTAAGTTCTAACTCCCCCTAGTACCTGTCACCTTATTTAGAAATAGGGTTTTACAAGGGTGCCTGAGTGGCTCAGTCAATTAAGCATCAGACTTCAGCTCAGGTCATGATCTCGTGGTTCATGGGTTTGAGATCCACGTTGGGCTCTGTGCTGACAGCTGGGAGCCTGGAGCCTGCTTCAGATTCTGTGTCTCACTCTCTCTGCCCCTCCCCCCTTGCACACTCTCTCTCTCTCTCTCTCTCTCTCTCTCAACAATAAATAAAAACATCAAAAACAGAATAGGGTTTTGCAGATATAATCAAGTTAAGATGAGGTCATAGCAAGTTGTGTATGTAGGGGGAGTTCAAATCAAATACGACTACTGTCATATTTGTAAGAAGAAGAAAGGACCCAGAGACACAGAAGATACACACAGAGAGAATACCACCCAAAGACAGAGGCAGAGGTTGGATGTGTGAGTGTTACAAGCAAGGGGAAGGGAAGCTCTCCTAGAGCTTTTAAAGAGAGCATGACCTTGTTGACACCTTGACTTTGGACTTCTGGTCTCCAGAACTCTGACAGAATAAATTTCTATGATTTTAAGCTATCTGGTTTATGGTACTTCGTTATGGCAGCCCTGGGAAACAAATATAATTTGTCATATT
This sequence comes from Panthera uncia, assembly GCF_023721935.1. NCBI lineage: Eukaryota > Metazoa > Chordata > Mammalia > Carnivora > Felidae > Panthera > Panthera uncia. Next base: position 54,689,091 of record NW_026057580.1, on the reverse strand, counting down.
TCATTTTAGTAAGTTATTTTAAACTTATAAAATAAATAAACATTGCTTTTTGTGCCAGGTGTCATTCAGGTAGATATAATTTTCTTTGGTAATTTATTATGAATGTATAATTATTTACATTATATACATTAGTATTATAACTTCTATAAATTAGTATTATAACTTAGTAAATTAGTATTATAACTTCTATAAATTTTCATATATTAACTCCTTTAAATCTCAGAACCTATGAAATGTATACATATCTCCATTTTAGAGTTAACTGAGGCACAAGAAGGATAAATAATTTGTATATAGCCTTAGAACCAAAATATCAGGGCACAACATAGGATCTGATTATAAAATTTAAGACGAAAGGAAAGAAGTTGTTATTACTGTCTCAGCTAAGGATACAAACACAACTGAAATAGTTGTATTGGTTCCTGCCTTTAATTGGTCAGAAGTTAAACTGCACTTTAAGCCTCCTTGACCTGTTTTATTTATTTATTTATTTATTTATTTATCCCCAGGAATAGAGTTTCACAATTCTCTATCCTTCTGTATTTCTTCTTTAACACATGATAGGAAACACATGATAGGAAAATGATATGATTACCTCAAAACTGAAAAATTCGTCAGGTCATCCATTACTATCCAAGCTGAAGTAGCTGCACATACCCCTATAAAGCACACTTGATAACATCAATCACTTTATTTTATTTCATTTAGTAAACACAGATGTATCAAAAAGGATCTTTTTTTTTCAAAAAATGATCTTAAAGTGCTGGCTTATTTACTTTTTTCTTCCCAGGATAGTTAATACCATAATCAGCAGGGCCTAGGGTGGTACCTGTCCTAAATAAACCTACATTTCCTACTTATTTCCTTAGAACTATTTTGCAAGTGTTTGTTTTTATTATTTTTGTTTACTAGGATATATTTGAATAGAAATATATTGATATTTCTAGGATACGAATGTTGATGTTTACTAGGATATATTTGAATATATTTGAATAGAAATATTTTGATATATTTGATAGAAGTATAATCTTCCTCTTCCCACATTTGATATATATCACCTATGTAAGGAGAGGATTTGTCATATCTATCACATGTGGATACTAAGTTTATCAATATCCTTGGCAGTATGATATGGGGAGCAGTGAGATCCATCTGGGAATTGTTAGGGCTGGTGGAGTTCATTCCATGTGGGCATGCAATTACATTGTGATTATCATTATTTGCACAGTACTTAATACAGTGCCTGGGACATACCTGGTACTCAGTACTCCTTTATCAAGTGAATGAACAGATTTGATGCATGGAAATATGCTGAAAATCCATAATATGTAAGATGCTTAATGAGATTCCTGAGAGTTAGTGAGAACAACTGCAAACAAAAGGAATGCATTCCATAAAGAGGGTCATCCTCACCAATCCATCTTCATAATACCCACTAATTCCTATGATATTGCTTGTTGTTGTGTTGATGGCAAAAGGAACAAACTGAAAAGCATAAGAAAAATGGAAAATATGGAAAAGGCTCACCTAATATTTTTTCTATATATTTTAACAAAGATTTCTTTGTTAACGCCATAAAATATGAGACCTCACATCACCTATTTCAATTCCAGGTTGCTCATATTAAACAAAGTGTATGAGTATTGACCTTTGTTCTCTTCAGGTTAATACAGAAATTCTGTGAGTTAGACCTAGTGGAGTGGGGGTATGGAACATTACCATGCTAAAGTGGAACATTAGTATCTTTTCTCAAAGGTTTTCCTTTGGTAGATAATTATTTGCTTGTTAAAACTTGAATAATTTATTTGCTTAAATTTATTTTTTTTATTTTTTTTTAACGTTTATTTATTTTTGAGACAGAGAGAGACAGAGCATGAACACAGAGAGGGAGACACAGAATCTGAAACAGGCTCCAGGCTCTGAGCTGTCAGCACAGAGCCTGACGCGGGGCTCGAACTCACGGACCATGAGATCACGACCTGAGCCGAAGTTGGACGCTCAACCGACCGAGCCACCCAGGCACCCCTATTTGCTTAAATTTTAAAAAATGTGGTTTTTTTTATTATGCCATGGTACTAACCTTGCTTGTGACAATATTAGTAGGTTATTTTATTGCTTATAAGACGGGTGAAGCAGGTGTGTCTTCAGAGCTTACTGGATTTAGCAATGAAGACTTGGCATTTCAGTTCTGATACATAATAAGGATGACTGCTACCTTAAGCAGCATGGAAACTAGTAGTATGCAGAGAAGTAAAGAGTCTCTAAAATTGATTAGATGCCAAAGATAAACATAAGTTTTGTCAGTTAATCAAATTTATATGATATTTATTGCAAATATACTATAAGGCACCTAAGATAATTGCTGCTCTGAAACTAACTAATACAATGTGTAGACGTAAAATTTAGTTAGGAGAATTTGGCCATACAGCTCTAAATGGGAACTGCCATGTCTGATACATGGAAATTATTCCTAAATGACTATAAGCTGGCTCATAAAGCAGTGAAAGTCTGAAATCAGTTACATGCAAGAGATACAAAGTTTTACTTCTTACTTGTGTTTTGCTGTTCATTTATATTTTTTGACTAATCAAGTTGTAACTTGTTCTTAAATGAATTCTTAGATGCTTCATGATCACTAGTGAATTTTGAGTTATCCAATTATGGATAGTTATCCAATTATGGATAGTTATACAATTATTAGGTAGCAAATATTTGGAAACATTTTTTAAAACTTCAAATGAAAATTTTATCTCCGTATACCTCAGCCTTAATACAGAAATATAAAAATATTTCCATAAATATAATAGAATCAAATTTTATTGTTTGTTTTTAATAAATTTTCATGAGCTGTTTATTTTGCTGAGTTTATTTAGAGGCGACAGCCCATTATAAGTATCCCACAGACAACAGTCACCTTAATTCTTTTTCAGAAAGCACAAATGATAGACATACAGAGTCACTCCCATTCAACACCCACCCTGCCTCGCAAAACACTGTCTCCATTATGAGGCTGAACACTCTACTGCTTACAAGGATAAAATACTTCATAACATTGTTTTTTCTATGATTTGAAAAGAACCTAAATGCCCTACATAAGATAAATATTTAGGGAGGCAAGGGCTCATATACTCAATGGAAAATTATGTATCACTTGAAATGTATCTATAATGAAGATTACTAATATCTAAATACATTTGTATTAGTGTGATCTAAGGAAACAGGATATTGATTGATTGATTGATTGATTCATTGATTGATATTTAATGCTTATTTATATTTTAGAGAGAAAGAGAGAGAGAGACAGAGAGAGAGAGAGAGAAAGACAGAGTGCAAGCAGGGAAAGGGCAGAGAGAGAGGAGACACAGGATCCAAAGCAGCTCCAGGCTCTGAGCTGTCAGCACAGAGCCTGACGCAGGGCTGGAACTCATGACCTGAGCCAAAATTATGACCTAAGCTGAAGTTGGATGCCTAACTGGCTGAGCGATCCAGGTGCCCCCAAGGATTTTTACTTAAAACAAAATAAAATATATAGTGAAGTAGCAAGAAAGGCTTGCAACAGAATCTAATAATGGATGTATTTGTACTGTGAAGTTTAGGATTATTATTTTCTACTCGTCTCTTGACACCATCCACCATCCTTCTCTAAAAAACATCATATATATTTATTTTAAATGAACAATGCATTTCTTTGGGATAAACTAAAAAGCAATATATTCTCTCTCTTCTATATTATATATTATTATTTACTCTTTATTTTTTCCTTAACAATACAGAAGGAAAATACAGTTTTATATCAGTTTTCATCATATTATACTTGGGAAAATTTACATATTTTTAAGTAAACATTGAATTTTATTTTATCATATAGAAAAAGAAACTTAAAAAAACCCCTTTGAGGTCACTAGATTTTATTTATAATCCCAGATATATAATATTATGGTTTCAAATTACCCATAAGACAACTAAGTCTATTTTAATAAACATATTATATATTTCAAAAGTTTTAGATTTATAGAAAGTTGCAAAGATAGTACCAAGAGTTCACACATAGCTAGCACCAAGTTTCCCCTGTTATTAAGCCTTGAATTATTATGGTATATCTATTTATTTCACATAAGGAATTATGCCAAATGCACTACCAGATAATTGTCCTTAAGTACCATAATACTTCATATAAAATTGGTAAATTGAGAGCACCTGGGTGACTCAGTCCATTAAGTGCCCAACTCTTGGTTCCTGATCAGGTCATGATCTCATGGTTCGTAAACTCTAGTCCCACATCAGGCTCTGTGCTAAAGGTGTGGAGCTTGTTTGGGATTCTCTCTATCTTCCTCTCTCTCTGCGCCTCAGCTGATTGTGCTGTCCCTGTGTCTCTCAAAATAAATCTATAAACTTTAAAAAAATTTAAAAAATTGCTAAATATAAATAAAAAATTCTACATTTTGGAAAAATAGATTCTTGATTTTTTTCAATATGCAGTCTTTCATGGCTAGATACTTTTCAATAAAAAAAAAATTAAAAAGTGCTCCAAGTTAAATTACTAAAATGTTACTCACTGGAATTTGACAATATCATAGGAAAGCCCAAATGTGGGGAAATAGCAAGGCTGGAATCCAAAATGGCATTCCTACCATAGTCTAGATGAAATATTTGATGTCAGTAATCTAAAACAAACCAGATTATAATTTAAAAGAGCAATCTCTATAACAGAGAACACAAGCAGTCCAGATTCAGAAATTCAATTAAGCAGACCATCAACTTGATATCATCTTGAGTTGTTTGTGCCCAGGAAATGCAGCCTTGGTTCCCTACATGGAGGTCATACCCCTGACTTTGTAAAGGAATCAATCACTTGAAAAGATTATGTAGAATGACTTTCTGCTTCTGGAAATGTTGGACATAAAAGATATGATCTTATGAAATTAAGGCTGTCATATTGTAAACATAATAATAAAAACAACATTCTAAAGCATAAAACAAGATGAGCAAAAACTTGACCTAATTACCTTATTTTCTAATGCTATTATCTTTCAGATCAATATATCTATTTTAAATTTAAAAGTTCTATCATAATAGGTTTAAGAAAATTTTTATATATTTCATTCCAAAGTTTTGCATTTATTTCAAATTTATTTTTATATCATTCCAAAATATTTAATTCCCTCTGGTGTTCATTTAGTGATTTATATAGATGGCATGCTGTGCAGATAAAGCAAGTTGTATTACAATTTTCATTTCTCTCAAATTAATTTTAAAACCTGAGACAGCAGCAAATTCATCAATCATGATGTTGGAATGATTTTCAGGCTCACATAGGCACATATGGATATCATTATGGAGGTCTGAATCATTTCCGTTTAGTCAAAACAAATAAACTAACAAAAAAATAAATAAATAAACCTTGATGTAAGTCTTTGGTTTGCCATATTTTAAGACAAAAACAAGGACAAAAATATCAAATGGTAGAAGTGTTTACTTTTGTTTTTGTACCCTTTATAAATTCTTATTTCTTATTATAGAGACTTACGAGTTAAACTATTAAATCCAAATTAATGAATACATTAATGATATATACACCTATAAATGAGGGTGGGCACGAGTGTTATTGGTATTACCTTAGAAGGAAAATCTCATGGGGAGATTCCCAGCACACAGTGCCTTTTTATGGAGAGATAGAACCATATTTTCATGCCATTACCTTATATTCTCCCCCAACTCTCACTGAATTGTTCCCAGAGCATGGGACAATACACATCTACTCTAGTTGATTAGATAAGGAATAGACAACCAATCCCCTGGACTTATTAATTTATTTCATTCATAAAACTATTTCTCAGATAATGTAATCTATAATGGAATTTTTAACTTAACGCTATGCAGAACTATGTTTGAGATGCAAAGAAAATCCATCAGCAGAAAGTGAGTTAAAAGTGAAATCAATCCAAATAGAGAAGCAGAGGCAAAAACATGTTCTCAAGTAAAGTAAATGGGACTCCTAATTTTTTAGTTCCTTGAAAGCTTAGATTTTCTTACTATGTCTGTGTTCTGTGAGATGGATTTCTCGCCTTCCCAATTTATTTCTCTTTCACTTAAAAACATATTTGAGTGGTTTTTTTTACAAGAAACTAAACCTTGAATAAATATTAATATTCTAATTAAATAATTGCTGATCAATTAATTAAAATATACTTTCAGATATGTTTGCTCAATTTATTTTGTCTCATAAAATAAGGTGCTTTAGGATGATTGGTATCATTCTTTACTATCATTTCAAAGGGGTGCAGAAATTGTCCACTGGTCATGGAATCACATTAAAAATAGAGCATGAAGGTACAGGCTTCCAGCTACCTGTTGCTAAGGTCGATAGAGTTATGCCATTTAAATCTGCCTACAACTCAGATATAAAATTTTCCATAGACTTTGTAAAACATATGGCATTAAAATCATACCCCATTTTCTTTTATTTAAATTATCTTGTGGAATTTTTGTTTCTTCTAACCAGAGGTAACCTAAGACAAAAGACTAAGTAAGAAGTGTTGATTCTATATTCTCTCATAATTGTATGATATTAAAAAAAAACTATAAAATTGATTAACCTCAGTTTTCTTTTTGATAAACGAAGATGTAGGGATGTATGCAGATTAATGAGGTGCTATACATAAACACATAGAATACTATCTGGTAATTAAGGATGCCGTAATATCATTGTTGTTATTATAACATTATTATGACTCAGTATAAAATTATCCATAAAGAGATGTATAAACTGAGAAAGTAAACAGAAAAAAAAATCTCTAAATGGAATTAATACTACTTCATAAATGAGATCATATACCCATAGGCTTTTGGTCAATGAATGGAATTTTGTAGACAAAGAACATGAGGAAGGGAATCTCAAGTTAAAGGAGTTAAATGGGCAAATCCCAGAACTGTAACATACATAATATGGTACACTAAGTAATTAGGAAATGGACACAGTGGGATATAGTGACAAGTGGGATATAGTGACATAGTGGGATATAGGAAGGTTGGGACCCAGAATGCTAGATTCCTTTGCGGGGGTGATTCTTCCCATCTTACATTTTGATTTCCTTCTTTCTTATCTTTCCAAGAATTAATTTCCACCAATGATCATTTCTTTCCTATTCTGAGCACACAAACGCATAACTTAAAGAATATTTTTTTTGTTCTTTTGGTCTACAAATGCTTATTTTTCCTCAGCTTAATAGTTCTACAAAATTGTTTTCTAAGTTGCTTATTTCGTCATTCTCCAAAAGAATTGTTTACACTCATTGTCTTCACATTTTGTTTGCTTGTTTACATACCTTGATTCCTGGATCTTTTTCTTTTAATTTATTCATTTTTTTTTTGAGACAGTGAGAAAGTATGAGTGGAGGAGGGGCAGAGATACAGGGAGAGAGAGAGAATACCAAGAAGGCTTTGCACTGTCAACATGGAGCCTGACATGGGGCTCAAGTCCACAAGCCGTGGATTAAAATGACCAGAGTTAAAATCAGAAACAACCAATTGAGCCACCCAGGCACCCCCTGAATCATTTTTAATCTGCTTTATATTCTCCGTAAGGATAGCATAATGTCATGGACAGGCCACACATTTTGGGAATTAGACACAATGGGAATTCCACAATTGCTTCTGCAAACATTAGATAATTGACCATGGAAAGACGAGTCCATTGCCTAACCTCATTTTCCTCATCTGTAAAAAATCACTGATATCACCTAAACTGTGCCTCTGATGTAAGAATGAAAATGTCTAATCCAGATAAAATACCTAGCATCAGAGTAAGCATAGATTGAGTGGTTGGCATGTGTTCATTCTATTTAATTCTGTTTCTTCCTATGGGATTCCATAACTGTTGCTTAGATCCTATCTTACCTAACCCTTTTCCCCGAGAGTCTCCCTAAAACACTTTCTTCCTTGGCTTAATGAATTTCAATCTCCTTTCATCTTTTATATCTTTCCTTTCTTCCTCTTTAGACACAACTCAAGAACCTCCTCTGTGTATTTTCTTTAAGCAGTATTAGCCAGTCCAGTATGTTAAACTATTAACTCTATATAATTTCCCAAATTTATATTTCTATTTCTAGAGTTCCATTTCTGACCTTTATTCCAAGCACTGGTCTACAATATCCAAAATATGAATACCTGAATTAACTAGCAACCCCTGTTATACACATTCAGTCTCACATACACTGTTACAGCAACAGTCTGTTATACACATTCAGTCTCACATCTGACCTAGCTTTCTGTTATCATTTTGATGTCATTTCCATCATTTCATATCATAGTAGAATGAACAGTGGTTCTCCAAAGACGTCTGTGTCCTAATCTCCAGAACTTGTAAATATGTTACTTTACATGGCTAAGAGATTTTGTAGACATGATTAAGTTAAATATTTGGAGATGGAAAAATTATCCTGGATAATCTTGATGTTGGACTTCTCAGCCTCCAATAGTGAGAGAAATAAGTTTTTGTTTTATAAGCCACCAAGTTCATGGTATTTTTGTTACAGCAACCTAAAGGAGCTAAGACAATCAACGATTTCACAATTTTTTTATAGGGAATGGAGCCTAAAAAGTCTAAAAAGTAATGATAATAGTAAATTAAGAACAGAACAACTGGTACTCAGGTAAAACAAAACTGCAAAGAACTTAGGCAAATGTTACAGGTTTAGAAAATGTTAGAATGAAAAGTTAAGCTCAAATTGCTTATTATGAGCTCAGCTACTTAAGGTAATATAATATTGTTACAAATTAGAAGTGTTCCTCTTAATTTTAGATTTTGAATTTCAAAAATGACAGACTATCAGTAACTTTTGATAATTTTGATAAAGGATATAATTAACCAAAATTAAAGAGCCTCTAAAATACAAATTTCCTATTATAAGACTTGTAGTAGCTTTAGGGATTTTTACTTTTAAAATTTAATACATAAATTGCCATTGCAGGGGCGCCTGGGTGGCGCAGTCGGTTAAGCGTCCGACTTCAGCCAGGTCGCGATCTTGCGGTCCGTGAGTTCGAGCCCCGTGTCGGGCTCTGGGCTGATGGCTCAGAGCCTGGAGCCTGCTTCTGATTCTGTGCCTCCCTCTCTCTCTGACCCTCCCCCGTTCATGCTCTGTCTCTCTCTGTCCCAAAAAATAAATAAAAAACGTTGAGAAAAAAAAAAATTAAAAAAATAAAAAAAAAATAAATTGCCATTGCTAATTATTCTTGTTTAATACAAAAATAATCCCTTGGCAATACAGGTACCCTAGACCCTACCCCAGGCCTACTGAAGGTGAAGGTTGAGGGCACTTCTCTATTCATAACAAATTCATCAGATAAATTATTATGATTAGAGAAGTGTGAGATATTGGACTGTAGGAACAATCACAAAAAGACCTATTACTTTTCTATAAAGTATACTTGCTATGTAGATAGTTTCTATCTCAAAAAAAAAAGTACTTCATTTTCCTCAACAGTCACATAAATATTGAACAAACATGTAAGATTTTCCAAATTTAAGATTTTTAAAGTGATTTATTGGTTTCTATTCCCCATTTTGAAAACAGTTATAGTTACCCTGTCTCTCCAAAGCCAAGTGAAGTGAGTGGACTATTTTTCAGGTTAAAGGGTAGAGAGAACCTTTGATGAATCTTTCTCCAGTCACATTATATTCATTCACTACTAATTATGATAATATGGTAAATATGAGTCAAGATCAATGACATATGTAATATCATCTCCACTGGTCATTTTAATAAACAGGATTAAGTGAGAAGTAAACAAGGATTGTAAGGATTTTTGAAAAGGGCCCTGTGGTTTTCTCTTTTAGGAAAAAAAAATTTGCTGAACATACAATCCAAATGAATTGCATTTCAAAACTTGCAACTTTCTTTTACTTTTTTTTAAAAAATAAAGCACCATTCTTTTTCTTTGCTATAATAATAAAATTATGTCAGTGCATTTCTCAGAATTAGGGATTCATTTTCAATATAAATAATTTTATGCAGACTATGTTTCTAAACTTTCCAGGCTACTCTATAAATTAGTGTAGATCCTATACATTGATAAAACTTCCAGCGATATAAAGAAAAAATATTAAATAACAAATTTAAACTGAATATCTGACTATAAACTAGTTTTTTTTACCTTTGTAATTAATGCTGGTACTCAAACATAAATTCTAACTAGAGAAGAATGAGAAGTAAGGTGACAATTTTAAAAGAGGACTTTTAGGCATTTTCAATCACTTTAGAAGATGGTTTCATACTTAATAATACCAAATTTCATTGCTAGACTTCAATTTGCTTTATCTTTATGCAGCATTTCTCAGACACTTTTCAGCAAATAATAAATGATGGGAAAGAGGTAAGGAAGACCACTAGTCTCCATGGTAATTATATTAAAAAGGAAACCGAGGATTCATTTTTAAGTGAGTACCAGATAACCTTATTTCTATAATTTTATGTATTCCTATTTTTTTAAAAAAGTAACAAAACTGATTTCCCCTAATTTGTGTCTGTCCCTCCTTCCTTCCATCTTTTCCTCCTCCCTCTTCCTCTTTCTCTTTCTTTCTTTCTTTCTTTCTTTCTTTCTTTCTTTCTTCTTTCTCTATTTCTTTCTTTCTTTCTATTCCTTCTTATGTTGTTTTTGTTTTTCTAGTACAATAAAAAATACATGGTGGACTTTTAAGCCAAATGAAAAGAGTCCTGCTATTCACCAGTAGTAAAAATTTTGAAAAGGTGACCTGTCCCTCAAAACCAGATATTCTCTGTTTAAATGAGTAAATATCTCACATCTGTCACTTAGAATTATTGCAAATATTGAGATAATGATCTACCTTTTCTTTTGTCACATAGAATCTTCTATATAAATTTAGTATTTATTAAGAGCCTTTTCTTGTTTCTACTTTTGAAATATTCTTTTGCTTTCTCCTTGTACTATGTCTGCATGCCAAACTAAAATTAGCCACATTTCACTAAGGTTCTTAAAAATGTTAAAATTTGGATGCTGTAGAAAAACTAGTAGATGTCCTAAGAATTTGATTTTATTGTAAGAAATTGATTTTATCCTTTTTAAAGTTTAAACATTAGTTAATATACAGTGCAATATTGATTTCAGGAGTAGAATGCAGTGATTCATCACTTACATACAACACCCAGTGCCCATCACAAGGGCCCTCCTTAGTACCCATCACCCATCTAGCCCACCTACCTCCCTCTGTCAACCCATAGTTTGTTTTCTATCAAGAGTCTCTTGTGATTTGTCTCTCTTCTCTCCCCCGCATCCCTTCCCATATGTTCATCTGTTTTATTTCTTAAATTCTATATATGAGTGAAATCATATGGTACTATTCCATTGTATACCACATTTTCTTTATTCATTCATCAGCTGATGGACATTTGTGCTCTCTCCACAGTATGGCTAATGTTGATAATGCTGCTGTAAACACTGGGTTGCACGTATCCCTTCAAATCTGTATTTTTGAAGCCTTTGGATAAATACCTAATACTTCAATTGCTAGATTGCCAAGGTAATTCTATATTTAGTTTCTTGAGGAACCTCATACTGTTCTCCAGAGTGGCTGCACCAAATTGCATTCCTACCAAGAATGCAAGAGGGTTCTCTTTTCTCTGCATTCTCCTCAACACCTGTTGTCTCTTGTGTTGTTAATTGTAGTCATTCTGACAGGTGTGAGGTGGTATCTCATTGTGGTTTTGATTTATATTTCCATGATGATGAGTGATGTTTAGCATCTTTTCATGTGTCTGTTGGCCATCTAGATGTCTTCTTTGGAAAAGTGTCTATTCATGTCCTCTCCCATTTCCTAATTGGGTTATCTGAGTGTGGTAAGTTCTTTATAGATTTTGGATACTAACCCTTTGTTAGATAGGTCATTCACAAATATCTTATTCTGTAGGCTGCTTTCAGTTTTGTTGATTGTTTCCTTCACTGTGCAAAGCTTTTTATCTTGATGAAGTCCCAATAGTTCATGTTTGCTTTTGTTTTCCTTGCCTTTGGCGTCGTGTCTACTAAGAATTTGCTCTGGCTGAGGTCAAAGAGGTTTCTGCCTATGTTCTCCTTTAGAATGTGGATGGTTTCCTGTCTCACATTTAGGTATTTCATCCATTTTGAATTTATTTTTGTGTATGGTGTAAGAAAGTGGTCTAGTTTCATTTTTCTGCATGTCGCCATCCAGTGAGAAATTGATTTTCAAACACTACTTCCCTAGGGGACTCTAGAGTGAAAAATATTCCTGGAAAGCCTCCATGTTTATTTGTAGATTCCCACATCTTCACAATTTTTCAACAAATAACTGGGATATAAGCATGCTAGGAAATGAAATACACTTTATGGTTGTCTCTCATTGGTGGACAATGTGTCCAGTGATGCAAGAATTGTCATTATGTGATATTCTAATCACCTTCTTTTCTCCTCTTCAGTGAAGGAGTAATGTCCACCCTGGGATTATAGAGATGGCCAGAAACACGATACCTGACACCAGACATATTAGATACATAGTGGTTTGTAAGTTACACACACTCACAGCTCAGGAGAGGGGGACACTGGACTCCAAGCAGGGCCACACAAGGGCTGCAATCTGGAACAGAATGAAAAACCAGGGGGAAGACTTAACAAGAGAGTAGGGTGTCTCCTTATTCCCCCAGGATGATGTGTTGGGCTTGTTTGCGCCATTCTGTAAGTTGGCATGAAACTGGAGCTTGCTACTCAATGATAAGCAGAAATTACACCTGGTCTTTTTAATAATGAGGTTGTTGTTGTTGTTGTTGTTGTTGTTGTTGTTGTTGTTTTGGTCTTGGAGATGTTATTCACAGGAGCAGAGAGAAGACATTAAACTCTTGGTTACACCATTTGAGGCTTTCCTAATTTCACCAATCAAGACACTACATAATATTGGACCTTAATTTCAGACATTAGGCCTAAAATGAGAGAAAGAAAGTCTGAGGATTAATATGGTAAATTTCCACCATGCCAAGACTCCAAGACCAGGTGTGTAAATCAAGTAATCAGAACAGGTACCCCTAAAACATATAAGAATGTAGGAGAGGCATTTCCCAGATATAAGACAGAAATCTATATTCCTGATGGTATTTGCTAGATTCAAGTCATCTCAATTAATTTTGAGTAGAATTACTTTTAGTTTTTAAAATATTGGAAATTTATTATTCTTTAAACAAAATTATTTAAAATTTAGAATAAGTGACAAAGTTCTACTTTTCTAAGTATTCTCATACAACTGAACAAGTAGTCTTACTAGTTAAAAAACAATACTGGGGCACCTGGGTGGCTCAGTCAGTTGAACGTCTTACTTCAGCTCAGGTCATGATCTCATGGTCTGTGAGTTTGAGCCCCATGTCAGGCTCTGTGCCTGGAGCCTGCTTAAGATTCTGTGTCTCCCTTTCTCTCTGCCCCTCCCCTGCTCATGCTCTGTCTCTCTCTCTCTTTCAAAAATAAATCAAAATTAAAAAAAAAAAAAGGATCATTTTCTCTTGTCTCAAAAGATGATTTAAATGTACCCCTAGTGATTTGGGGTTAGTTTCAACCTCTTTGTACTTCTTCTGTCAAAACACATATGCTAATAAGTTCCTAGCAATATTGTAAAGATAAACTAAAAGCACTTTGCATAAACGAAATGGTATATAAATGCAAATTAATAGCACTAATTTATGTTATAATTATATATAGAATCTTCCAATGCTAAGCACCATCTTAAGTTAGGATACATTCCCCAGGGTAAGATAAGGATGAAAGAGTTCACAAAACGACACCTAAGATGATTAAAGTAGAATGAAACTTACACATATACAAAAGGAGAGTGGGAAAGTTCAGACTACTTAGCCTAGAAATGTGAAGAGATAGAGTGAATATAATTGAGTTATTTAAGATTTTGAAGTGTATAGTAAAAATTGATAAGATGCTTTTTTATATGCTATTCCATAATACAGGAAGGAGAGATCACTCAAAAACTAATGGAAGGTTAATTTAAAAGGAATAAAGGAAATGCTTAATCTTCACGTAGTGTAAAGTCAAACCACGTAATTCAATACTTTAGGAGATTACAGATTAAAATACAGAGGCTACACTTTAAAAATAGGACATTTTTTGGACATATTTTAGCCAGTGCAATTTTCCACAGTATATAGAGAAAAATCAAAGTATATGTCCAATGTAATTAAATGATGACCATCAGTATCAGTAATATGGTTATTCCAGTCACAATTTAGGCATGGAATTACCAATGGACAAAGAAGAATGCTGAATTTTTATCATTCTTGAATCACTTGTATTTTATTTTCAAGGAGGAAATAATTGAACCTATCAATGTGCCTACACCTCATCATTGCCATACTCCATACTCCATATTCATTACATATTCTTTTTGTTCCCTGCTAATGACCTGGATTCTTTTTAATAATTTATAATTTTTTCTATGCCATGATATAAGCAACTGATAAATTATTGGAAGCACTGCTACAGAATCAAATGTTATATATTAAAGTTTGAATTTTACAAACTTATTTTATATTGAAAAGTTATAGGAATTAAGCAAGCAGATATTCTGATCTTTTATAATTTTCAATATTTTGTACTATTTTAATTATCCACACTAATACTTTAGCAATTTCAATATGGATATTTGGAAAAGGAGGATGTATTTTAAGTGTCCATACACTTTTATGTAAAGCATATTTCTGAGAAATAATTATTTCATTTAAATGTTTGATGCTCTTAAAAAATGGGAAAATCAAAGTAAATATATGAGGCTGAATACAAAATGGTATTTTTAGATATGGATAGGAAAGATATATTATTTCTTATTTTATTTCTAGATAAGAAGTTTAAAACAAACTTTTAATTTAATATAAAATTTAAACATTAATAAATATGATATTAACGGTCACTATTAATGCCATATTTATTAATAAGTATAGCTTCTAAATGTTTTGAATATGAAAGGCAGTTATATTTTGACAGGGAGAAGGACTACAATTTTACTAGAACAAATGTTCTGGGGAAAAAAAAAATCAATAAACAGTCACACTGTTGTTTTTCCTACTGAAGAGACTGACTGAACAAGGATCAGTGCATTGTTACTTAGTTCTCAGCTACTTCCTCAGGCAGTTTCCTGATGTTAGAGAATTATAGGATTCAGGAACAATCTAAAAAACCTGTTTTAGTTGAATGTTGATTTTATTTTAAGAGCTCAAAATTTAGTGACTAAGATTTTACCCAAACGGGAACTTGAACAAATCCTCTATTGGGCAGATATTTTGGGATTTCCAATCTCAGAAAATTCAAAGCACAGAGTCTGATATCTGTGACTTCAAGTCATATCTTCCAATAACTAAAACCAAAAAATGAGAAACGTTAAGAAAAAACTTGATGAACATTAGAAGAGAAGTGGTATATATTATGAAAGGAAGAGTAAATGTTGTTTTGAAATGTTTTGTTGTTGTTATTAAGTTTTTTTCATGCAATAAGTGCATGCTTTAATTATTATTACATATTTGAGGTATTTTTTTTCAAGTTAGGGAAAAAATCATTCTCATGAGGAAAATTTGTAAAAGTATGGCTACATAACCCATTTTCAAAGATTAAACAATTTTTAGTGTCGTTTAAGGAAGCCTTAAGCTGTGAATATGTGCTTCAAGTATATTGCTAAATTTTAATATAATGAGGTTATAAAAGAAATTTAAATTTCCCAAAGCACTTCCTTACATATTGAAACTTAATTGCTCCACCATAATATCGTTAATGCCATCACATTATGATTTATATGCCAACTTATGGTTGCCTTTGTCTTGTAATGATCTGAATGTTATTCAAATACAGTAAAAATACCATTAGAATTTATACTAAGAAAAAAATTGTATTAATTCAAGTAATTTTAATTCTAATTATTTCCTTTCTGTTAAGAATATTATGATCAAGTCTATAGAAAATTAAAAATGGTTTAATTGATAATGCCTTAAAATTAGGGCATGGTGAATATATATCCCTTTGACAGAATGAATCAACTTGATATATTTTTTGAATAGCCATTAATTTTTAATAAGTTTTATTGTATTTTAAAAACATAAAAATTTATGAGGTGAATTGCTTCAATCTTTGAGAGACCATTTACACAGTGGCTATACCAACTTACATCTCCAGCAAATGAGGGTTCCTTTTTCTTTACATCCTCACCAACACTTGTTGTTTCTTCCTTTTGATTCTAGCCTTTTTGACAAATGTAAGGTGATAGCTCATTGTGGTTTTGATTTGCATTACCCTGATGACCAGTGATGCAAAGCATCTTTTCATGTGTCTGTTTGCCATCTGTATGTCTTCTCTGGAAAAATATCAGTTCAGGTTCTCTGCCCATTTTTAATTAGATTATTTGGTTCTTTGTTTTGTTTTGGTGGTGAGTTGTATAAGTTCTTTGTATGTTTTGGACATTAATTAATCATTTATTGGATATATCATTTGTATATAACTTCTCCCATTTAGTAGGTTGCCGTTTTGTTTTGTTGATCGTTTCCTTCATGGAAAACAGAATGGAGGTTCTCCAAAAATTAAAAATAGAAATATTGTATGCTTCAATAATTCCACTGCTTGTTATTTACCCAAAGAAAATAAAATCACTCATTCAAAAAGGTGCTCCTATGTTTATTTCAGCATTGCATGCATTATCTAAGATATGGAAGCAAGCTAAGTATCCATCAATAGATGAATGGATAAGAAAGATGTGAGATATATACATATGTATATGGGATATTTGTGAAATATTACACACCATAAAAAGACCTGATCATGCCATTGTGACAACATGGACGGACCTAGAGGGTATTAGGCTAAGTGAAATTAGGTAGACAGATAAGGAAAAATACCATATAATTTCACTTATATGTGGAATCTAAAAATAAAGATGAATAAACAACATACACACAAAAAACAGAATCAGCCCCTATAAATACAGAGAACAAACAGATGGTTGCTAGAGGGGAACGTGATAAGGGGATGGACAAAACAGGCAAAGAGGAGTGGGTGATACAGGCTTCCAGTTATGGAGTGAATATGCCATGGGACTAAATGGTATAGCATATAACAACATTGTTATAGGGTTCCATAGTGACAGATGTTAGCTACATTTGTGGTGAGCATAGTATAATGTATAGAGTTGCTGAATTACTATGTTGTATATCTGAAACTAATATAACATTGTGTGTCAACTCTTCCCTCTCTCTCTCTCTCTCTCTCTTTATATGTGTGTGTATACATAATTTTTAAGAGAGCATTTATAGATCAGAAAACTGAGACTCAGAGGGCAATAATGACTATCTACTTTTCCAAAAAAGCTCCCATCATTTTTGTATCTTATATGTCTTTATTTGAACTAGGAAATAATGATAAGATAAATGTGGAGCTTATAGAAAGAGGCTATTGGTAGAGATTTTTATGACGCACTGAAACTACAGAGATAAATTAAAATGACACATCAATATAAACTACTATTTATAATGAGAGATTCACTAGCAATTATAAATCTAATTAGGCTGCATTTGATTAGCTAGATATCCTGGAGCTGAAGAATTTTCTGATAAAACTTATGGAAGTTTTTTTTTAAGTAAAGTAAGAGTTTTCTTATAATATTATGATAAAGAAGTAAATACCAATGTCAAAAAAAATGTGCTTGAGGTAAATAGGCAAAGAAGATTTTATTCAAGACTATTTTAATAAGGGAGACAGTTTGAGCTCAATTCCCACAAAACAAAACGCTGGAAGGATAAACTAGTGGACAAGAACTGGAAGACATTTGGGAGAGACTGGTGGATGTGATTAGTTCATCTATTTGCCAATCAGCACTTATCAAAGTGAGGCTCCTATCCTCTCACAGAGACTGGGAGACAGGGGTGCTTCCTTTCCCTTTGATTACATTTCAGAGGGATGGCTCCCAGGTCCTTGAGAAAGACACATGGAGACTCTAAAACTGGAAAGAGGCTTAGAGACAATGTATATCTCAAAGGGGCAGAGAAGAAATTTGCAACTGCACATTTTCTAAAGTAAATGCTTACTAAGAAAAGGAAGTCGAGACTTATGGTCAGAAAAAGAACTCTGTAAAGATTAGTCAAGCTGAGGAGAATGTAAAGGTCATCTTGGTCACTAACAAATCACTCTATTAGTTTTCCATATTTCAGTAAATAAAGAATATATTATATATAGAATAATATACATATCCTTCTTTTAATATTTATTTATTTATTTATTTATTTATTTATTTATTTATTATGAGAGAGCGACAGAGACAGAGAGACCGTGAGTGGGGGAGGGGCAGTGAGACAGGGAGAGAGAGAATTCCAAGCAGGCTTCCCACCAGCAATGTGGAGCCTGATGCGGGGCTCTAATTCACGAACCATGAGATCATGACCTGAGCTGAAACCAAGAGATGGATGTCTAACTGACTGAGCCACCCAAGCACCCCTACTATATATTCTTATACAGGAAAATACATACATATTCTTATATATCATATATATATTCTTATATATTTAATCTTCTAAATATAGAACATATCTATCTATATACATAAAATCATATATATAGAAAAATAGCTGTTGTAATTGTAGTACACAGCAGCACATGTTAGGCATGGCAGGTTTGAAACCACATTCTCTAGGTTCTTTAGATCAGAGGTCATCTTGGAGAATGGACTGCAGCAAATCCAATGCTCATATTCAGACAGAATTTAAATTTATGCCTAACAGAGAAGAAAAACAAACTCCCCTGAAGAATAAAAATTATGATAATACAAAGAATTCATTGTTACATATTTAACATATATGAAATATTGATATCCTTTCTATTTACTATCTTGCTCTTGGTGGTGGTGTTAGTGCTCATGTTAAATTTAGTGAGTTAAAAGGTTCACTCATGTTATTGGTCTTCTTAAATTAATTTTACTTTAGGCATTATGTGTCTCAACCACGTTTTTTACTGATTGTATAAAACAAGCTAAAAATCAAATTGGAATGAAACTACTATATTTCCAGTTTATATTAATTTCTCTATTTCTTGATTTCTTATGTTAATGATGTACCGTTTTAAACCCATAATATATTGTGCTTTACCAAAATGATTCATTAGAATTTTGTTTAGTTCACAAATTACCCAAGTTACCTTCTTTTTGTAACTACTGTTTATCTCAAAGTTTTGTCGAGAGTGACCATCTATCTGCATTAGTATCACCAGATATATCTGCAAAAATTCATCTCTTCAAGCACTTCTGAAGAACCACTATATCAGAATCTCTCAGAATATATCTCAGGGATTTATGGAACTCCTTGGGCTGATATTTGAGAAATCATGAAAAGGGAGAGAGACAGAGAGAGAGAGAGGGAAATTTATTTTACCTTTCAATTCAGCAAATGTATCCTTTCATGTCTATTATGACTTGGCAATATGCTAAGTCCCAATAATGCAAAGAACAATAAGAGAGAAATAATTGATTCTTCTCCTCAAAAGGTAAATATGATTCATAAAATATAAGACTATGATATTTACATCCAAATATTATTCATAAAAAAATGATAGAATATTTATATCCCCAGGATCATTTTAACAAAATGTGTGAGCATAAGCTATATTTGGTACTGATGTAATACAATAAGAAAAAAAGAAATTAGAAGGTGATGACAGAAATTATATGAATTCTTTCCAGTTACAACTATTTTGGTCAGTGTTTCTCATACTATGTGAGACAGTTTTACATGAAAAATGATGAGCCTTTTTATTTTATATACTTAAGTGTATACATTATAATGTACAAAACATAAAAAGCTATGAATTTATGGGTATTTTGGCTTAGGAGGGGACTCTTTACAGGAATGTCTTAATATTCTAGCTTGTTCTGACCACCTGACTCACAGATCTGGTGCTTAGGTATGTCTATGACGGGTTCAAATCTGCACCAACTTAATCTTCCCCTATAGCTATTCAGATGCCTTGCTAGCATAAATAAGGAAGGCTCAATTACATTTTGTCTCTGAAATTCTTTTTGAGTTTTTTTGTTTGTTGAGAGAGAGGAAAAGAAAGGGTGCATGTGTGCAATGAGCAGCAGAGGGCCAGAGAGAGAGGGAAAGAGAGAATCCCAAGGAGGTTGCATGCTGTGAGTGCAGAGCCCAAGACATGGTTCAATGTTATGAACCATGAAATCATGACCTGAGATGAAATCAAGAGTCTGTCACTCAACTGACTGTACCACCCAGGCGACACTTGTCTCTTGAATTTCTGTACACAATTGTAATCTATTAGGTCATATATTGAAATAAGATTTCTAGTGATAAACAGATAAAGCAAAA
The DNA here is from genome assembly GCF_023721935.1 of Panthera uncia. Classification (NCBI taxonomy): domain Eukaryota; kingdom Metazoa; phylum Chordata; class Mammalia; order Carnivora; family Felidae; genus Panthera; species Panthera uncia. The sequence continues at coordinate 54,668,728 of NW_026057580.1, read as the reverse complement.
ACCATGATCAGCAATAATTTGGTCAACAATGCATTCAGCATCTAGTAGATGTCCACCGTAAGTAATGTGGCCAGAGTATTTTCAATAATAGAGGCTATAATAATTTAAATCTTAAGCATTATTTAATTGATTTATTGGACAAGACTCAAATCAGAAAGAATTAACAGTACCCAATAGCACTGAATGAGAATGAAAAGTTTAGACAAGTTCAACAGACTGATATATACAAAGTAATTGTCCTTCAGGTAGAATTTACTAATTGAGAACAAACAGATTGATGGTGGAGTTGTTATTTTAAAAGAACCTGGGATTTTAGAAATGTTCTATCACTAAAGACCTAAAAGAGCACAAGTAGAATAAAAAAATGATGTCTTAAGTAATTAAAAATTATTAATGAAATAACTTGCTAACCATAGTCAAAAAAAGGCACAGAAATTCTGACAGGTAAAAGCAACTTACAGGAGGTGAATTGTAGAAGAATGTGAAAGGAGGAAGCAAAAAACAAAAACAAACCAAAACAAACAAACACACAAAACCCTGCGAGTTTGTATAGGATTCTAGGTTACTGTGTATTCTAGAATCTTACACAAGAATTTGGGAGGAAGTACAGAGAAAAGTAAACCTCTTTTAAAGTTTAAAGACAGACGTTCCATGCTCATGGGTTGGAAGAACAACTATTATTAAAATGTCTATCTACAGATTTAATGTAATCTCATTCAAAATACAAATAGCATTTTTCGCAGAACAAAACGAACGATCCTAAAATGTGTGTGGAACCACAAAAGACCCTAAATAGCCAAAAACAATCTAGAAAAACAAAGCTAAACAAAAACAACAACTGGAGGAATCACAATTCCAGACTTCAAGTTATATTACAAAGCTTTAGTAATCAAAAGAGTATGGTCCTGGCATTGGCATCAAAATAGACACATACATCAGTGGAACAGAAGCGAAAACCCATAACTAAATGTACAATTATATGGTCAATTAATCTTCCACAAAGGAGGAAAGAAGACAATCTCTTCAACAAATGGTGGTGGGAAAACTGGACAACTATATGCAAAAGAATGAAACCAGACCACATTCTCACACTATACACAAAAATAAACTCAAAATGGATTAAAGACCTAAATGTGAGACTGGAACCACAAAAATGTTAGGAAGGAGTACAGGGAGTAATGTCTCTGACATCATCCATAGCAACAGTTTTCTAGATATGTCTCCTGAAGCAAGGGAAACAAAAGCAAAAATAAAATATTGCAACTACATCAAAATAAAAAGCTTCTGCACAGTGAAGAAAATAAACAACGAAACCAAAAGACAATCTACAGAATGAGAGAAAATATTTGGAAATGACATAGCTGATAAAGAACTTACATAACTCAGCACCAAAAATCCCCACACAAATAATCCAATTAAAAAGTAAGACACAAACAGACGTTTCTCTAAAGAAGACATACAGATGGCCAACAGACACATGAAAAGATGCTCAACATCAGGGAAATGTAAATCAAAACCACAGTGAGGTATTACCTCACACCTGACAGAATAGCTATAATTAAAAACACAAGATAAAACAAGTGTTGACAGGGACGCGGAGAAAAAGGAACACTTGTGCACTGTTGTTGGGAATGCAAACTGGTACAGCCACTTTAGAAAACAGTATGGAGTTTCCTCAAAAAGTTAAAAGTAGAGCTACCCTACGATCCAGTAATTGCACTAGTAGGTATTTCCCCAAAAATACAAAACACGAATCCAAAGGAATACATACACTCTTATGTTTATTGCAGCATTATTTACAATAACCAAATTATGGAAGCAGCCCAAGTGTTCATTGACAGATGAATGGATAAAGAAGTGATATATATAAAGGACTATTATTCAGGAATAAAACAGAATGAAATCTTGTCATTTGCAATGACATGGATAGAGCTAGAGTATAATGCAAAGTGAAATAAGTCAAAGAAAGGCAAATACCATATAATTTCAATCATATGTGGAATTTAAGAAACAAAACAAATAATCAAAAGAAAAAGAGAGACAAAGAAGCAGACTTACCTATAGGGAACAAACTGATAGAGGAAAGGTGTGTGAGGGGTTGGGTGAAATAGGTGATGGGGATTAAAGACTACACTTATCAGGATCAGATTGAGTGTAGGATTGCTGAATCTCTACATTGTACACCTGAAACTAATATAACGTTGTAGGTTAGCTATATTGGAATTAAAGAAAAAAAACTTAAGAAAATAAAAATGTTTATAGATAGGCTTCAATAATTAGATGGCTAAAATTAAATTAAACCAATACAAAAAGTACTATAGTATTAATGCCATGGGGCTTATTTATAAGAAATTCACAGAGAAAACATGTTGTACCATGTAATATTTCCTTACTTATAAACATTTATTTACCCTGTGAAACAGGGTCTTAAAAACAAATATTTTAAAGTAATTTTGCATAAGTGAACAAGTAATCATTTTACTGTACCAGTAATTAAAACTAAGTGTGTTGTTTTATATCTATACAAGTAATTCTGTGAAAGCAATATAAAAATTGTAACTAATTATTTTGACATTAATAATTCTTTGAGTGCTGAAGCATGAGATATGAACGCTCTTCTATTAGTTTTCATAACTATAAAAATGATAGTGGGTTGTAAAACTAACCAGCAAATTAAAGTGCACCCCTTTTGAAAATACAGTATTGCATTTAACTGTATGCTCACTTAGAGCTATTTACTTTCACATTATGCGTATATATAATTTAATAGTTCTAAAATCATTGATAATTTTTAAAATTAAGAGTAAATAAAAATTTTAATATATGTAATTATTGTTTCAATTCATGTGGATAATTGCCATTAGCTTTTCAAATATAGTCTTCCAACCCATAGTCTATTACTTGTATAATATAGGCCAATTACATACAAATAGGACATTGTCTATACATAGATCACAATTTGAGATGCATATACACAAATAGTTGTTAAGTAAAACACATAGTTCATAATCTTTTTTGTTTCACAACTAATATGTTTTCAATATTATATAGAGCCAATGAGTGATGCATTTAAATGCAAAAACCCTACAGAAAAGTTCTTCATCATTGCCATTATCAAAACAGAAATAAAAAGCTTAAATGTGTATATAAGTATTATATGTGTATGTAAGTATGCATACAAACTCAAATCACATATTTGTATACATATTTGCAATCTCAGGATTGATCTGGTAATATGTTTAATCATATTTTTTTAACCTATGCTCTTAATGCTTGCCTTTGAATAACTGTATGTGAAAAACAAATGCAAGTTTTCATGTACAATGGCTGCTATCCTATTTATAGTGATTACATTTCTTAAGGGATTATATAATAACTGAAAGAAAAAGAAATCTCAAAACCTCAGAAGTAAAATGAGCATATAACTTAAAGATTTTAGAAACAAATTGTGCAATATTTGAAGATATTGTCAATTATATCATGGGGTAACTATTATACTATGATTAAATAAATATATGTATCATTAACATTAGGATAAACATTATACTTTTTTAGAAAAAAAATCAATTTCACGCACCTGATCACACAGTTTGTGGCAAAGATATGTTTTGAAAGAAGAAATTAAATCCCCATGTTAGATCGTGTTATTTGCACTACAGAATATTTTATAAAAGAAAGTCAGAGTTAAAATAAAATTTCAAAAAGACAATACTAAGTGTTGATATAGAAACCAATCAACTGGAACTTTCATTCATTGATAGTGGGAATGCAAAATGGTATGGTCTCTCTGGAAAATAGTTTGGCAATTTCTTATAAAGATAAACTGATATCTACTGTAGTATTAAAAAATAAAATTTTGTTTATAAAAAACCCTATATGAAAATGTTTATAGTAGCTTTATATACAAATGCTTAAAATTAAAAAAAAGTCTAACTAGTAATTGGGTAACAATTATATTATATGGATGCAGCACATCCATATAACGGAATCCTATTTAACAATAAAAAAGAACAAACTGTTAATACACATAATAGCATATTGAATCTTCAAGGCAATATAAGTGGAAGTGGCAAGATTCAAAAGGATATATACTGAGTGATTCCATTTACATAAAAATCTGTGACTGCCTGTGGTTTGGAGTGTGAGAGGGAGTGGTTAAAAAGTGGCAACATGAATAAATTTCTTAGGGCAGTGGAACTGTTCTGTAGTTTTACTCTGGTGAAAGATATATGTCTCTGTTTGTCAAAACTCATTAGAAATTTACACCCAAAATAGTAAATTTTACTGGGTGTAAGTTAGATAGATATGATAGATAAAAGGAATCATGATTTTAAGACAATGATCAACATACTCCTCTTTCTTATTCACAATTTCCAAAATGCAAATTACAATTGTTCTTAAGAATACATATTAGTAAATGAGTATTAATATTATAACAATGTCGTGAGTTCAGGTTTAAAAACAGAAAGTAAAATTTCCATGAAGATATTATAAATGCCTAATTGAAAAAGTAACTGCCTTGACTTAACTCAGTTAACATAATTATATGATTGGAAGTTAATACTTTCTACCATTTTTTTTTAAGACTCAAACAATTTTTATGCCTAGAAATAGTAGGAACTCTTTTTTTAATTGTTTTTTTTTTAAGTTTCTTTTTTTAAATGTTTACTTATTTTTGAGAGAGGGAATGACAGAGTGCAAGCAGCGGGGAGGGGCAGAAAGGCAGGGAGGCACAGAATCTGAAGCAGGCTCCAGGCTCTGAGCTGTCAGCAAAGAGCCCTGACTAGGGGCTTGAACCCGTGAACTGCGAGGTCATGACTGAACAGAAGTTGGACGCTCAATCGACTGAGCCACCCAGGTGCCCCAATGTTTATTTATTTTTGAGAGACAGCATGAGCTGAGGAGGGACAGAGAGAGGGGGACAGAGAATCCAAGTTGGCTCTGTGCTGACAGCAAAGAGCCCTATATGGAGCTTAAACCCACAAACGGTGAGATCACGACCTGAGCCAAAGTCTGACGCTCTACCTACTGGAGCACCCAGGCACCCCTAGCCCTTCTTTAAAAATTTTCTCCTAACTTTTCTCTTGCAAATATTAACAAAAACTATTTTTTTTAGTCCTGTTGCCCTGATGCTCCACAATTTGGGATAAATGCAATATCTTCTTTTGTGTAGAAAGTCAATAATCCACTAGTTATAGGAGTTACTACATTATGAATTCCATCTACCATATTTCTCTCTTATATACTTGCTATGTAGTATAAACTCTGGCCTACTGTATGCAATCTAATAAATATTATATTTTGATAGTCTTCCTGTAATGTTCTTAATATCTTTGAACATACTTTATATATTTCCATCTTTGAACCTCTCACTCTCTGCTCCCAACCTTGTTTCAGCAAGAAGGAAAGGGAAATGAAGATAAAAAGACACTCTTTGAATTGAAGATAAACAGACAATTTTTCACAAGTTGACAAACATTATCTATTAAAAAATCTATGGTTTCCTAAAAGCGGAAAATTAAGTGTTGCATTAGATATAATAGCAAAATTTCTAATTTGGTTAATTTTCTGAATCTCATTCTTATCCCTACTCTTCTTTGCTGGCTGTTACCTGTGGATGCTACCTTTATTTTACTCAGCTACTTCTCTCTCAATTTCTATTGTTGATATAAGGAAAAAAACATATTTCACATATATGTGTGTGGTTATAGATATGTATGTATATGTACATGTGTGTATGTGTGTATGTATTTGAAAGAACGGGAGAGACATTCCAATTACAGCTAATTTTCTATTTCTTAAAGTATATGTTCTCCAAAACTTCAGGTTTGCAAATGTTTATTAAAATTACTTAACATCTCATCATAAGCAAATACTAAACAAAAATGTCAGAAAATGAAAAGTTATTTATTCTAGATTAAACAACTATAATATTTGTCAATTATCTTGCCTTTTTTGCTAGGGGTAATCTGATTCCACAGCTTCTCTAAATGTAGTTAAAAAATGATGGATTAGATATTATTTTTAAGAAAACATATTTGAAAGTTGTTGACTGTTTTAAATATAAACAGCAGAAAGCCTTGTCATGTGTTATTTGTAACAAATAAACCCCATAGCAGTCAGGATGAACCTACCCTGTAAATATAACTTCTCAAAGCAAGAATCACTCTAATTTCACCTTTTAAGAAATTTCCAGTTATAAAAGTGGCTCAAATTTAAGCAGCAGAATTGACAACAAAAATAAAATGAAAAAATCCTTCTTTCATCCATTAATCTAACCTATAAAACAATGATAAACATAAAAATAAGAAAAGCATTTAAACTTCCATGATTTTGAATTACTAGAAAACATGTCAACCTTAACAGGTTAACAGGTGATTTGAAACAGTTTACATATAAATGTCTACTCTATACAGACTTACTTCAATGCTTTGTAGGATGATATTATGAATCAACCAATTTACAGAGCCACTATATTATACCTTCTTGAACATGAGCCCCTGAGGATGTTGAATATTGAGGCTCCAAGTCCAGAGAATAGGCAAGTGCTTGCAGTTTTGTAAGCATTTGCTGAACTAAACAGACATGACGGTTAGAGTTTTTCACTGATGAACACTCAGTGACAGAATGTAGACTTAAACAACAAAACAAAACCCTCCTCATTCCCTGTGTATATTTGTGTATTTTTGCATTTTAAGGTTAAGACACCACTAGCATGTCATTACTCAATACAGGTATTCTGTTTTCCAGGACACATTTGTCACTTTCTTTAGCCATTGTTTCTCAAATATAGTTACAGAATTAACATTATTGTGCTGGTCTACTTTGTACGTATAGGCTTCATTTGGTCAATGTTTACAGTCAATTTTGTCACCTAAAACAAAGTATCATATTTTAGATGTTGGAGATTTTCATAGTTAGAATATCAGTGGGATAGAAATATTAACGTCTACGATTGGGACACTGTAATATTTCACTTATCCGAGAGTCACTTATTTGGAAACCTCAAATATTCACAGGAGAGACAAAAACCAGAATGTCTCTCCAGGCTTGTCAGGGCAGCCGGGAATCCTGGCAGTCAGTCAGAGCAGATGGTGTAGGCCAGGCCTTGGCAGAGTCTGATCCCAAGACAGTTGGATTTAAGAATGTAGGGATGGACCAAACACAAGTCAAGTACAGACTGGCCAGCTAAATGTATCAGAATGAACACAGCGAAGAGGGGCATTAATAGTAGTTCTGTGTGAGCTGCTATTGCCACTTTGTTCAATCTCAAAATAATTCTCTGAATTCAAGGCAAGACAAACTTATTGCTTCTACTCCTTGAAAAGTGTAGACTTAAAGGGACCTTGATGTAGAAGAGTGGAGTTGAATTCTATTCCTGAGAGAAAGACTGTAAGTTTAGTCGTGCAGGCATTTATCCCCACTTTTTTACTCAGCCTATGCCTAGAAGTGAGCATAGATTTCAGATTGTAACATGTGTCTATGGCCTCTGATAGTGTAAATATGACAAAATGTTAAGTGCAATTCTTATGTTTAAGGTTCATAACTTAACCAAAATGACCCTTAGAAACAAGCCAAATATATCATTTAATACTTAACTGAAGAAATTATCATCTGTTTCAAACTAGAAGGAAAACTAGGTGGGTTGGATTTTCTCTAGAATGCTATATAAGAATGCAACACATGGATTCATGAAGTATTTTCAATTGTAATTTTCTTTTTATGAGATTTTCTTAATTACTGAATTAAGGATATACCCCCATCTTCAATTCTACTACTATAGGGTATTCAAGAACATACATAAGCATAAAAAGATGAATACCCAATTTTGAAATTATGGTTTTTTTCTGTGTCTCTGAGTGAAACTCAGTGGGGTAAATAAGTAGAGAAGATAAATATGTCTTGTCAGGAACACTGACTAGAACTTCTTAGTGGCCTTGGAGACTTAGTCTAGATTTTGACAGAGGGTTATATTAAATGGCCACAGATTAGTCAAAATAAAAGTTACTTCATGTACCTAATGTGGGGTTGAATTCTTAATTTATTATTAATTCAGATTATTTATTTATGTATTTATTTACATAATTAATTTGTTTTTTCTTTCAGCAACTTCCAGTGTTGATTGAGTATGTAATATGCATGCTGCACTGTTCTTGACGACTTGGAAACTGCAATGAAGCAGATAGCCAAGGGTACTTCCTTTAAGGATTCTTACATTCTAGGCACCAGAGCGGTTCAGTTGGTTAAGCATCCGACTCTTGTCTTTGGCTCAGGTCATGATCTCATGGTTTCTGAGTTTGAGCCCTACATCAGGCTCCATGCTGATGGCTGCCTGGGATTCTCTCTCTCCTGTCTCTGCCCCCCTCTCTCTTTCTCTCAAAAAAAAAAAAAAATAAATAAAAAATTTAAAAGAAAGGATTCTTATATTATATTTTAGGAAGTAAGAAAACAGACTCAACATAACCCAAAACAAAGAAATACATAAGAAGAGTTTCAAGTAAAATACTTGCACAAAATAGGAGGTAGTCACGGAAGGCATCATCCAAGGAGGTAAACCTGGAGTTTACATATGAGACATGAATGGCAACTCAACAGCACAATTATTTGACCTCTTCATAAATACAAGATTATAAAGTGCAAATGATGGAGGGACAAGAAAAATGTTCAGAGGCATATTTCCTATAGTTTCCACTGGGTAACTGATTGCTTTTACTATATACAAAGTAAAGCTTTAAATGGGAAAACTAACAAAAGAATATCTCAAGTTTCTTCCCTCTGTTTTGCTCTAGTAGCACTGACAATTTCCTACTGTAAACAGAATATGTGTAATTAGGGTCTTTGGCATCACACTCCAAACCTTATTATTATCTACTACAGGACGAAAACCACATTATATAAATAGTATAAATAACAACTAAAATAAATATGACAACATAATCTAATCTACAATATAAACAAGATAAAAACAAGTAACTAGAAAATCTGTACTCTTTTTCAAGCAAAAAAATATAGTTAAAATCATAATTTTAGGGGTACCTGGGTGGCTCAGTCAGTTAAGCATCCAACTCGTGATCAGCTCAGGTCATGATCTCACTCACCATTGTGAGATCAAGCTCCATGCTTAGCGTGGAGCCTGCTTAAAATTCTTTCTCTCCCTCTCTCTCTCTCTCTCTCTCTCCCACCCTGGCCTCTCCCACCCTGGCCCCTCCCACACTGTGCTCTCTTTCTCTCTCTCTAAAATAAAAAAATACATAAAATATTTTAAACAATCTTAATTTTAGATTATTCCAAATTAAAGTCTTTTAAAATGCAATGTTTTGGTTGGAATTTGTCTTCAGATCACCTTTTCTTTTCTCTCTCTCTCTCTTTTAAAGTTTATTTATTTTGAGGGAGAGAATCCCAAGCAGGCTCCTTGCTGATTCACAAATTGTGAGATCACGACCTAAGCTGAAATCCAGAGTCTGACGCTTAACCAAATTGAGCCACCCAGGCACCCCTAGATCACCTGATTTTTGGAGACTATATACAAAGAAAAATAACTGGAGAATCAATAAATATATTGATAAATATACAAACTTGAAATTTTATTTATCACTAATGAAAAGAGATACTTAAAAAATTTCTAAAACCAATAATTTTTGAACAGTTTCTAAAATGCTATTCAATTTCCCTCCACCATAAAAGTAAACTAATAATATTGTTTAAAGGCATGCTCAACAAATGACCAAATATTATTGATCAAAATTCAATATTGTTTTGTTTTTGTTAATTTTGTTCTAAGGAGGGAAGCAGCTGATTATGTGGCCGATTTGTTCAATTTTGCGTGAAATAGACTAACAATGTGGATAATACATCCAAATTGGGAGGAAAGATGACTGATGGTGTACCTCATTCAGACATAGCTTATTTTTACATATGCACTGCAAAAATCACTAATTTGAAATAAAATTAAATCAATTATTCAAACATGATAATTAAACCTTTTAGTTTTGTCTGAAATATAATTAATTCAAGAAAAAGTCTAATGTAATCTCCATTCCCCCACTTCTATGGATATTGATCGCTGACTAAACTCCTTTGCTTTTAAAAGAAACTTTATATTAAAATGAAATATACTTGGAAGATATTAGAAAACATGAAGTTGTACCCCTATAGCTTTGTTTCATGACTGGGTTTCCTCTACTTTTCCATGAATGATTCTAACTTTTACCTGAAGCATCATAATCTGTCATCATGGAAATAGTAACATATGCCAGTATCCCACTGCTTGTGTTCAATTTGCAAACAGTATGTGAAAGTTTGTCAAATTCCTGTGTTTCCAGCATGCTACTTTGTCACCATCTTACAGGTTAAAATGCTACCACATCTACTGCTGCAGTTTTCCCAGCAGAAAACAGGTGTGTATTGATTACATTTTCAGCAGGGAAACAACAGTTTTGTCTCTTCTGTACCATGTCATTATAATGTAAAGTAGCAGGTAAATTATGGCAACAAGCTGATATGTAGTGAACTGGAGGTAAAGTTTCCAGGTGTTTGGGAAGTTCTCAATGTGAATCGGCATAAAGGTTTGATTTTCCTCATTTAATGATAGCATTTTGCTTATTGCCTCTTTTAGGAGTGTCTACGTTTTTTACAAATATATATATTATACTGAAAAGCAGTATAATACGTTAGCAGTGTCTGGGAGAGGGGCATGGGATTACAGCAATCTTTTCCCCCACGTATGCATTTTTTATAATTCTATTTCTTCACTAAATGTATTTCATTTGTAATTTTTATAAGTAGACTAATAGAAACGTAGGATTTCTACACCCGGACACTTAGAATGTAGGCTAAAGCTAATAGGATTATATTTGTGTAGAACAAATTACTTTTTAAAAATTATTTTCTAGGGGCGCCTGGGTGGCTCAGTCAGTTAAATGGCTGACTTCGGCACAGGACATAATCTTGTGGTTAGTGAGTTCGAGCCCTGCTTCGGGCTCTGTGTTGATAGCTCAGAGCCTGGAGCCTGCTTTAGAGTCTGTGTCTCCCTCCCTCTCTCTCTGCTCCTCCCCCACTTGCACTCCATCTCTCTCTCTCTAAAAAATAAACATTAAAAAATTTAAAAAATAAATAAAAAATAAAAATTATTTTCTATTTTCCTTTCCTTATAATATGTAATGCATTTTAAGTGTAACACATACTTTGTCAATGTGAAAAAATTATTTTAGAGTGTGATTTATTAGGATTGCCATTATATATATATATATATATACATATATATATATATATATATATATATAATGACTACATATTATGATCAATTGCCAAGAAAATAATTTTCTAAAAAAAGGTTAAATTGGAAAACAAATTAGAAATTTACTACATTTAAAAAATATTAGATATTGGAACAACTTAAATATTTTGTATAAAGCAAAATAAATTTGGGGTGCCTGGGTGGCTCTGTTGGTTAAGTGACCAACCCTTGATTTCAGCTGAGGTCATGATCTCACAGTTGGTGGGATCGAACCCTGTGTTGGGCTCTGTGCTGACAGTGTGGATTTTGCATGGGATTCTCTCTCTCTCCCCCTCTCTGCTCCCACCCCCCCTTCATGCACTCTCTCTCTTAAAATAAATAAATAAGCATTAAGTATATACATGTATGTGTGTGTGTGTATATATATATATATATATATATATAGACATAAATAATAAGGCGAAATAAATTTTAAAGACTTATAAACCTGTGGCTATCAATAAAATGCGAAGGAAGAATTAAACAAAAGTGTAAAGGTGAAGAAAAAGTGGACAACAACATGCAAAGAATGAAACTGGACCATTTTTTTTTACAGCATACACAAAAACAAATTCAAATGGATTGAAGACCTAAATATGAGACCTGAAACCATAAAATCCCTAGAGGAGAACATAGGCAGTAATCATTTTGACATCAGCCATAACAACTTCTTTCCGGATATGTCTCTGGTGGCAAGGGAAACAAAAGAAAAATAAACTACTGGGACTTCATCAAAATAAAAAAATGTCTACACAGAGAAGGAAACTATCAACAAAACTCAAAGGTAACCTATGGTATCAGAGAAGTTATTTGCAAATGGCATATCTGATAAGGGGTTAATATCTAAAATATATAAAGAACTTATAAAACTCAACACTCAAAAAATAAATAATCCAATTTAAAAAGGCAGAAGGTATGAATAGACATTTCTCTAAAGACGACACAAATATACATGAAAAGATGCTCAACATCACTGCTCATAGGGCAATACAAATAAGAATTACAATGAATCAACAGAGGATGGTGAGGATGTGGTGAAAGGGGAACCCTCTTGCACTGTTGGTGGGAATGCAAACTGGTGCAGCCACTGTAGGAAACAGTATGCAGTTTCCTCAGAAAGTGGAACCCTATGATCCAGCAATTGCACTACTAGGTATTTACAAAAAGAAAACAAAAATACTAATTCAAAGGGATACAAGCTCCCCAATGTTTATAGCAGCATTATCTACAATAGCCAAATTATAGATACAGTCCAAGTGTCCATCCACTGATGAATGGATAAAGAAGTGGTATATATATAATGGAGATTACTCAGCAATAGAAAAGAATGAAATCTTGCCATTTGCAACAACATGGATGGAGCTAGAGAGTATTATGCTAAGCGAAATAAGTCCATCAGAGAAAGACAAATATCCTCAGAGATACTGTGCATTTGGATTCAGGCCACCACAGTAAGGCAATTACCACAATACAGTGAGTAAAATGAATTTTTTTGTTTCTCAGTGCATATAAAAGTTATGTTCCGTGACATTATTGTCTATTAAGTGTTTAATAGTATATCTAAAACCACAATGTTCATACTCTTAATAAAAATACTTTTGTGCTAAAATATGCAAAGCATTGTCTGAGCTGTCAGAAAGTCATAATCTGTTTGCTGGTGGAGGGTCCTGCCTCAGTGTTGATGGCCACTGACCAATCAAGGTGGTGGTTGCTGAAGAATGCAGTGGCGGCAACAATTTCTTAAAGTAAGACAGTAACAAAGTTTGCCACATTAAGTGACTCTTCCTTTCACAGATGATTTCTGTAGCATGTGATGCTGTTTGATAGCATTTTACCCACAGAAATTCTTTCAAAATTTGAATTAATCCTGTCAAACCCTGACACTGATTTATCAATTAACCTTATGTAATACATACACAGTTCAACACTCCCCAGTTTCTTCACCAGGAGTAGCTTCCATCGCAAGAAACTACTTTCTTTGCTCATCCATAAGAAGCAACTCCTCATCTGTTCAAATTTGATCATGAGATTGCAACAATTCAGTCACATCTCCAGGCTCTACTTCTATTTCTCTTGCTGTTTCTATCACATCTATAGTTACTTCCTCCACTGAAGTCTTCGATCAACATCTTTGAAACTCATGTTACTGTTTTGACCTCTTCCCATGAATCACAAATGTTCTTAATGGTATCTAGAATAGTGAATTGTTTCCAGAAGCTTTTCAATTTACTTTGCCCAGATCAATGAGAGGAATCGCTATCTATGGCAGCTAGAGCCTTGCAAAATGTGTTTGTTAAATAATGAGACTTGAAAATCACAATTACTCCTTAATCCATAGGCTACAAAATAGATGCGTGTTACCAGGCAGGAAAACAACATTAATCTCATTGTGTATCTCCTCCAGAGCTCCAGGGTGACCAAGGGCATTGTCAGTAAGCTGGAAGATTTTGAAAGTAATCTTTTTTTCTGGGCACTAGATCTCAATAGTGGGCTGAAAGTATTCATTCAGTAAACCATGTTGTAAACAGATGTGTTGTTATCCAGGTTTTGTTATTCATATAGAACACAGGCAGAGTATATTTAGCATAATTTCTAAGGGTCCTAGGATTTTCAGAATGGTAAATGAACACTGGCTTCAACGTAAAGTCACTAGCTCCATAAACTCCTATCAAGAGTGTCAGCTGGTCCTTTGGAGCTTTGAAGCCGGGCACTGACTTCTCCTCTCCAGCTATAAAAGTCCAAATGACATCTTCTTCCAGTAGAACACTGCTTTGTCTCTACTGAAAATTTGTTGTTTAGTGTTTCCACCGTCATTATTTATCTTAGATTTTCTGGGTAACTTGCTACAGCATCAGCACTTGCTGTTTCACCTTGCACTTTTCTGTTATGGAGACCACTTTTTAAACCTCATGAACCTCTGCTAGCTTCAAACATTTCTTCTGCAACTTCTTCACCCGTCTCAACTTTTGTAGAATTGAAGAGATAAGGGCCTTGCTTTGCATTAGGCTTTGATGTAAGGAAACATTGTGGTTGATTTGCTCTTCTATGCAGACCACTAAAACTTTCTCCATTTCAGCAATAAGTCTGTTTGCTTTCTTATCATTTGGATGTTCAGTGGAGTAGCACTTTTAATCTCCTTTCAACAATTTTTCCTTTGCATTCACCTCTTGATAGTTTGGTGTAAGAGACCTAGCTTTTGGCCTATCCAGGCTTTTGATGTGCCTTCCTCACTAAGCTTAATCATTTATAACTTTGATTTAAACTGAGAGATGTGTAACTCCTCCTTTCACTTGAACACTTAGAGGCTGATGCAGGGTTATTAATTGGCCTAATTTCAATATCGTTGTGTCTCAGAGTATAGGGAAGCCTGAGGAGAGATGGTGGGGAGCAGCCACTCCGTGGAGCAGTTAGAACACACACCACATTTCTCAATTAAGTTTGCCTGCTTCACATAGGTGTGGTTCATGGCATACCAAAATGATTATCATAGTAACACCAATGATCACTGATCACAGATCACCGTAACAAATATAATAACACTGAAGAAGTTTTTGAAATATTGCAAAATTACCAAAATGCAACACAGAGATACAAACTGGGCAAATGCTGTTGGAAAAAAGTTGCTGATAGACTTGCTCAATGCAGGAATGCCATAAAACTTCTCTTTGTAAAAAATACAATATCTGCAAAGTACAATAAAATAAAACACAATAAAACAAGATATGTCTGTATACATTAGACTGCTTGATATTGTCCTATATCTTCTGTGTGATTATGATTATGATGATGACCGAAGATGATTTTTACTCTTTCCTCTGTAAGTTTCAGTTTGAATGGTAACTATGGAACTATCTTCAAATTCACTGATGCATTCCTCAGCTACATACTTACTGCTGGTAACCTGTCAAAAGAATTCCTCATACACATCTTGTATCATATTGTTTAACTGTTTTTGCCACTTAATTCTTAACATTTGTGTCATTGATATTATATATTTAAAATTAGAATGATGATACATTCAGTGTTTCTGGTAGAATTTGTATGAAAAATTGTAGTTTTTTCAAATGTATAGTACAACTCCATATGTTCTAAAATTGCCTTGTTAAATAGGAGTTCTGCAACATTGGAATGTTTAGTTTGGTAGCCAATTGTCACTTGTACCTTGGTAGCAGGTGAAATGTGGCAAGCATAATTAAGAAACTGAATTTCAAATCTTACTTAGTTTTAATTAAATTTAAATAATCACACCAAGCTGGTGGCTACCATATTAGCACAACTGTAGAATTTATCAAATCTAAACATAATCAATATTTTCAATTAAAGAAATATAATTCAGCACAAATTGTTCCACTACACCCTGGGATACATACATATAAAATGCTGTAAAGCTCTTAAAGAATTAGGTGAGGGTCAATCCAGATGTGTTCACGGCTAACACTTTATCAAGCATGGCCAATAAGCTTTACTATCCATACATATAAACATTCACGGCCACTGACAGAATTTTTTTCTTAATCAAAAAGATATACTGTACAAAAGTTCAAATAGTAAAATACTTTATCTTTCTTTTTTTTAAAGATTTTTTTTTCTTATTACATTTATTTTTGAGAGGCAGAGAGAGAGCATGAGTGGGGGTTGGCAGAGAGAGAAGGAGACAAAGAATCTGAAGCAGGCTCCAGGCTCTGAGCTGTCAGCACAGAGCCTGACGTGGGGCTCGAACTCACCAACCGTGAGATCATGATCTGAGCTGAAATCAGACGCTTAACCGACTGAGCCACCCAGGCGCCCCAGTTTATCTTACTTTCTATATTATCCCTGGAATTAGGGATCCCCAGAATACCTGGGAGATTAGGGGGATTATTCTTCTAACAAAATATGTATGAATTTAACAAAGTATGATTACTTGAAATAAAAGGATGAAAATTTTATCACTGTATTTAGTTTTGACATATTTGTAAATGAAATTGTGGTCTAATACAAAGAGATCAGAACTGGTAATTAGAAACAATCATCTTGTCTTATTGTATACCTGTCTTAAGTATCAATTCTTTGAGCATCATTTTCCTCTTGTGTAAATTGGAGACAATGATCTACCTCACAGTTAGTGATAGTGCAGAGGAACCATGTATATTTCAAGAATTATTATTTTTCTTTCCTTTTCTCAGGAAAATCCCCAAGATTATGACATTATAACTCAATATAAACATTGATATCAATAAATGTTTGCTTTTATTTGTGTGTATTTTGTGCACAGTACAAAATAGTACGTTCACATTTTAATTACAAAAACTCACATCTACGTGACATTACACCGCAAGTACATAATGAAATCTCATTTAAGTACCCTCCTTTTTAATCATTCATAGTCAGAAGATGTAGGATACATGATCGTGAGATATAATTCAGATGCCCATGAACTGAATCTATTTATCAATTTGCAGGTTGGTCCCATTCACCCCCTACTGTTCTCCTGCATTATTTCAACTAGATGAGGTAGTGTACACACCACTGGTAATTTAGCAACCTGATAACAGACACATACCATTTTAACATTACAGCAGGGAGCCCTTGTCTTGCCTTTTCAGTTCACAGCATTGTTACTCAATGGAACACCAATTAACACTTAAGTGATAGAGTTTTAGTTTCTCGGTAAAAACTGGGAATCTTTCTTTCGTGCCTCGGTACTTGAGCCTGTGTAGTTATGATATTTAATCAGCTGAGAGCCCAGGGCATGCACTTGTACTTGTGTTATTATTTATAATTGAATACAGCACTGCTGCTGTGGCAAACCTTACTGGCATCATTTGTGTAAGGTTTAATGGTTTCTGGTACTGCTCCTAGCTTCTTACTCACCAGGCTATTCTGCCGTAATGTGGCAGAGTATTTTAAAAGACTTGTTTGTGACTGAAGTCAATGGGGGGCAGGTAAAGGGGTATAAACAAGTAGTGAAAGCTGCAACAGAGTAATTAATTTTCAAAAATAAACATGATTCTTCTCCGATACTGGCCAATTTTCAAACTCATGAATATGATATAAACAACTCAGAGGAGAATAAATAGTAAGGTGCAGATGAGGTTAAATAGTAATAAATCACATCTATTTTCAAATTTAGAAAGACTTTGACATTGGTCTAATTACACACACACACACACTACAAATAAAAAAAAAGAAGGGTTCACAATCATATTCTAGAAACCTAGTTTTCTGCACACTAACATGTGAAAGTTTGGCTACATTCACAGCAGGACTAGTGAATTGCTGCTAGCATGGAAATTGGCATCATTGTTATTACAATGTACATTTTACACAATGGCACTAGTATTGCTATACAATAGTGTCTGAAATAGGCCTGGGCAAGTTTCTCTTGTTAAATGTACATTAAGGGGCGCTTGGTGGCCCAGTCGGTTTAGTGTCCGACTTCTGCTCAGGTCGCGATCTCGCTGTCAGTTCGAGCCCCGCGTGGGGCTCTGTGCTGACAGCTCAGAGCCTGGAGTCTGCTTCAGATTCTGTGTCTCTCTCTGTCTCTGCCCCTCCCCTGCTTGCACTCTGTCTCTCTCTCTGTCTCTCTCAAAAATAAATAAACATTATAAAAGTTATCTAAAAAAAATAAATGTACATTAAGTCCTTAGGCTATCATATACTTACGGGAACACTAAGAAAGAATGTTTATTGAACAAAAATATAGATTACTATTTGGTTAAATCCACAATTATAATAACTCTATGTGCTTTTTGACTTCTTTAAATATTTTCCTCTGATTTTCCTTTTAAATCTTCATTTTGTTATCCAAATATGGATGTGATTATGAATGTCTTCAAGAACACACTTGTGAAATATCTACTACATGCTTAACTGTAGCCAATATTTTGGGGATGCAGCTTTGAACAAGATACACTCAAATTTATCCAGGCAAATTCCGCAGTTACAAGCTTCTGACTTCATGCAGTTTAAATTCTACTATAAATATCCTTGTGAGGCATGCTATCATTCTACCTCCCAACAATATACAAATGCAACAAAGAATTATTAAACTAGAACCAGATGGATTGATATATCTTTCACATGCAAATGTCCTTGATCTAGAAGAGCTATGACCAAAGGACAACCTAACGCTCTATCTATCTGCTTGCTAGTGTCTTCCTAAGTTTTGAGACCTATAGCTATTTTAAGAGACCATGGGTTTTACTACTGCACCAATCTGTCTGTGAAGTAAAGCTGCTTTAAAGAGCAGTTGCTGCTTACACGCTGGAGTACTAATTTGGAAAATATAACAATTGCTCACCTATATTTTAAATATCACACAAACAACAATAGCAATAAACCTCTATAGTATAGTTGTGAGAATTAAACAAATTTGCACATGGAAGACACTTTTAAATATGAAGTTTTTTTCCTGTATTATTTCTACCATCCAGAGAACACGTTATGTGGTGGTTTACATTTATCATATCTTATGATCTAGAAATCAATGGCATAAGAAAGGGAAAAAAGGCATATTAGAAAAATCACTAGATGAGGATTTAAAAGATATGAGGTTAAAATTCTGATATGCTACAATTAGCAAACTTTGTTTCCACAATTCTCAAGGGTTGAGAGTAGATGAGCTAATAATTGAAGGATTATTTTATAGTTTTAGAAAGAATTAATTGCAAAGTAGTTTAGTCTTCTTAGAGTACTAAGAATTATGTGATACAAATATTAGCTTTTCATTTATTTAAGTGATTAAATATATTTTCCTGTGAATTAATACATTAAATCTAATCTAAACTGTTATAATTATATGCAGTATGTTTCATCCCCGCCTTCATCGTGAATGGTAAACTAACAAAAAGCTAACTTTGTTTTTAGTAATGTGAAATTTTAAGATGGGCATAAAAGATAAACTCTGTTAGAAATGATAAACCGAGCAGTCATCATGACTAATGATTATATCTATTACTTACATTGTATATGAGATTGACCAATTCTTACCATCGTTGTGTTTAAATAGAGCCAGAGTTAAATAGAGCCAGTTACAGAGTATCAATTTCAAAAAGGAAAAGAAAAATAATTTGCTTCTGCACATATTTGATTGGATAAAGAGTCATGTGGATAAACTTAATTTCAATAGGGTAGAGAAATGCTATCGTATGCACAGAAAGCAGAGAACTGAAAATGCTAAAACAGCATTAATAAGGACCATTTTATAATATTCATAAAAGATGTGTTCATTGGATTTTTAGTTCTGAGTTTATTTTTTATAATAATTTCCAAATGTAAATAATTGTTATTTTACATCATTCAAATAAACATCTATATATTTTTATTAGCTTTGAGTTACTTTACTATTCTTAATACTCTTTACAATACTTTATATATTTAATATAATGCAACTCTGACTTTTTATGTTATCTGCATTTTGGTAATGCTATATATTACTTAACAAATTATTTAAACAAAGTTCCAATTTGAAAATAGTCATTTTATTAAGTAAAGTCCATAGTTACACCTTTAAGAACTATTCCTATACAATTGTAAGGATAAAAGATTTTCCATGGGCTGGTATAATTTTACCATATAGACTTAATTAATCATGATTTACTTTTCCAACATTATTGAAATTGGTTAATACATCATCTTTTACAACTGTTTTAGTCAATTATTTTCCCTTATATGAGTCAAGATTCTATTCCAATGGTTATAATGAAGAGACTGTAAGGAAAATAATACGGAACCATGAGATGGTTTATGGCAGTGGTTCTCAGCTAGAGGGGGTGTGTGTTGGAGGAGAGGGTGGATTTTGTCCTCCAAGGGACACTTGACATTCTGGAGACATTTTTGATTATCATTACTGAGGAGGGGTGCTACTTGCTTCTTGTGGGTAGACAGCAAAAATGACTCTAAACATCCTACAATCCACAGGATACCTCTGCACAAAAGAGAACTATCCAATTCAAAATGTCAATTGTGTCAAGATTGAAAATCCTGGCTTAAAAGATCAAATCATAGACAGTGAGATACCCAGAGAAAAGCTACAGAAGGACACAGTTACCAACTCGAGGGCCTCAGGGAAAAAGGAGGAAATAGTTACTGGTGCTCAGTGAATGCTAGAATATTGGATAAGTGGGCCAGCTAATGGAAGTTATTGCCACAGAGGAATACAATGACTACCAGGGACAAATATGATACAATGCAGGGAGTGGGGAACAAATATTTTAGTTTCTGTTTCCTCTTTTAAACTGCCCAGGTTACCATCATCCAAAACCAACAAAAGCTAGATGTCAAGGGAATCTGGAAGATAGAGTGTCCAGGGGCCAGCCTCCTGGACTGAGTGCAGCAGAAAAGGGTGAAGAATACAGCTGGGTAAAGGTAAATGGAGAATAAACCGCACACTTACTCGTCTTTAGTATGTTTCTAATTTTACTATGTTGTATGTGTTAACTTGGTCTCCTAAAATAACATACAAAAGGAAATTTGGGTAAAGCTATCTCTTTTGTTTCCAAGACAGTTTGTTCCCACTGATACATTTTTTTTAAATGAGCAATTTGAGAAATTCTAAACATATTAGAACATAATCTTTTTTTTTCTTTTCATAGGAGAAAAAACATTTAACATGAAGTTGCACAGTTTAAGATATTTGAAACAGTTGCTTTCCATTCACATTTTTGTTCAATATATATTTCTCAGGAAAATGTTCTCAACTAATGGCTTATGGCAATTAAACCTGTGTGGGATCATAAGTTTTGGAAACTTGCAAAATGTTATTACCTTATAATCTAACTATATTAAAAATCTGCATTGCTCATAGAGAGCTGATTTCAGTGTTTCTTTTTTGCTCTTAAAACAGGACCCCTAACTGAGGATTAAATTAAAATAAGTCTTTTCATAGATGGGTCCCACTGGAATGTAAATTACAATTCTAAGATTGCTGGTTCTCATGGCCTGTCTTTGCTATTTTTCTATTAAAGCTTCTAATTTTAGTATACACTATTAGTGTGTTTTGGGTCTAATGAGAAAAGGATGGCCAGAAAGGATGAAGATTAAAAGGTAAATCACATGGGTTTGATCAGTTTATGTCTAGAGGCTGACTGGATGTACTCTTCATCATAGACATGTGGGGGAGCTTGTCTTTTACTATTCAGAGACTATACAAAAGAAATACTTTGGAGTTGTTTTTTGTTTTCTGTTTTCCAGGTAGATTTTCAGTTTAGAAAGTAAACAAACAAATAAATGAATACAAAACAAGAGGTATCGGAGCTGGGAACAAATCTAGTTCTTTCTTGTATTTTGATTAAATGTTTGTTGTTTGTTTTTTGCTTAATTTCACAGTGATATCTCAGTAGTCTTAAATGTGGACTAAAGCAATGCTCCATGAAGTGTGAGCCATGAAATAGCAATGTAAACATTATGTGGAGACCCGTCACAAAGGCAAAACTGGGCCCTATCCTGGACATACTGGATCAGAATCTCCAGGGCTGGGATCGAGGCATCAGCATTTTAATAAGCCTTCCAGATGATTTTATTTGAAATCAGAAGGGCTTCCGTAACAATATTTTAAAAATTATAATTCTTCAAGGGATTACAAACATCTATAGTTACCTTTATTTTATTTTCTAAAGTCAAATATACTATGAATAATATTTGAAAATTGTTGGTTATGTTTAATTTTATTGTTTTCTGTTGCTAAAAAAGTTATGACAAGAATTGCCTACTACTACAGATTGTTTCCAAACTGCCTCTTCTCTGAAAATAATGCAGACTGATCACAACTTGAAAATGATAGTGCAATTTAAAAATGACTTTGGAAATAAATGCTTTAAGGAAATTATTCTTCAAATTCTTCTAATCAGTTTAAAAAGAAGTTATTAAAAATCAAAACTTTACTCGAGGCAAATCCTGGTAGGAATTATCAGCCTCCATTAAAAAGGTTTTATTGGTATAGATTTTCAACTTGCATGGCATTCCATAAAGGGAAATAGAAAAATAATCTGTTCATATGGATAAAATTAAGCAGTAAGAATTCTGCATGTGATATTGTATTGAGATAACTATCAAAGTCATAAATAGTCCCAGAAAATAAGTATTTTGGGAGTAGATAAGAAATGTAAATTCAATGCATATTTTTATTCTGCTTTCATAAACAAGAAGATATGGTATTTGCTCTTATAGAGCATTTCAGAAATTTAAAATATAGACAATAGAATATAGATATTACTAAACCAGGCTATAAACCTATGGGCCTTAAATATGTTTTAATCCTCACTCTGCCAAGCTATATAACATTAGAAAAGTTACTAAATGACTCAGACTTTAGTTTTTTCATCTGTTAAACTGGAAAAATAACAGTGCTTAATTTACAGTTACTGTGAATATTCATCTATTTAAATAGAACAAGTAAAACATTTCAGAATATATCTGGTCCTGAAAAATAAGTAAACATCATTAGCTGAAATTTCAGTTATTTATTTCCCAACTATTTTATTCTTTCATTCAATGTGTTTATTTCATTCCACATATGAATAATCTCACATACTTGTGCTAATTCAATGGCACTTCACAGATGACCATGCAAAAAATATTTAGAAAAATAATTTTTCATGAAAAATACTTGCAAAGCACTCACACATTAACAAGCCATCCTAGACTCCTAAACCACTTTTCCTCAGCCTATTTATCCTTTCAAACAACTAGTCCTTCTAATCCTTTTCTAAATATTTTGAACCCTTGCTCTATTTTCATTCCCACTACTATCAAACAATTGTTTCATCCTTCAGTTTAGTATCTTCTTGATATGTAATCTCCTTTTACCACTCTATTTCAGTGATCTTTCTAAAGAAGAAATTTCAGTACCCCAGGAGAAATTAATTTAGGGCAGGAACTATGCATTCTAGGCAGTATCACTAAAATAGAAATAAATGTGAAAGATATTAAGAGACTCACACCAAAATATAATTTATTTGGGAAACAAAAAGATGGCCCTATTAACTACCCATGATACTCCCCCCTTTTGTTTACTGAATGAAGGAATGACTGAGTAGACATCACAAATCCATTATTTGCCTTTTTTTTTTCCAAATAGCAAGTTTCAAATTAGCCACTATCAATGAAAGATGGGAAGAGAAGTATAGATTAGTATCTCTTAGCTAGATATCAAGAATGTCACAGGGCTCCTGTGAAGCTCAGTCTATAGAGCCTCTGACTTCGGCTCAGGTCATGACCTCATGGTTCTTGAGTTCAAGCCCCTCACGAGGCTCACTGCTTTCAGCACAGAGCCTGCTTGGGATTCTCTCTCTCCTTCTCTCTCTGCCCCTCCCCTGATCGTACTCTATTTCTCTCTCTCTCTCTCTCTCAAAAATAAAATTAAAATTAAAAAAAAAAACAACCCGGAATGTTACATAATCACTAGGACCTACATTCATTGGGAACTAGGATATGGCAGCATAATCAAGAAAAATAAAAGCAATCAAAATTGGCTATATTTTTAATTTCCATGGTCTTAGGCAAGGGTTCATTGCTAATTACTATTGGGAGTTACAATTTTATTTAAATGCACCTCACATTAAAATTCTATTTACCACTCCATCCTCAACAACTAACAAAATTCTAGGAAAGAGGAGGGGTTCATTAAGGTGGTCAAAGAAGATAAAATGTCTGCATAAATGTATAGATATGTGAATAAAACCAAACAAACCAAGATATTAGGCCAAAGAATGATTTCAGTAGAATTCCTTACCTAGGACAATTCCCTCACTGAAGGGTTCTACTGGGCTGTTTTGTCAGAGTTGCTTGAAGGTATTACAGCAAGTCACTTGAAACCTATTGGAAGGTATTACCAAGAGAGCAAAGGTGAATTTTTCAACACTGGCACTGAACAGTTACAGACATATTATCTTAAAATTTCAGGTATATAACCCAAAGTGCCTCCATATAAAAAACTAACTTGGGAAAAGCCCGGCTTTCGTAGTACAAAATGTCCATCACTTAAAATTCATGGAGGACTTTCACAGAAATTATAATCAAAGGGATCTCTGAAGGATCCCATATTTGACCAGAATGCTTCAACTTCAAAATATAGACACCATGAAATATATTTTCAGGAGAAAATGTAATTATGTGTGTAGGGAAAAATGGATAAGGATATTTTTTTGTTTGTTTTGCTTTTATGTATTTTTTAATTGTTTGAGAGACAGCGAGAGCGTGTGAGCAGGGCAGGGGCAGAGAGAGAGGGAGAGAGGGAGAGAATCCAAAGCAGGCTCCACACTCAGCATGGAGCCTGACATGGGACTCCATCTCATGACCATGAAATCATGACCGGAGCCAAAATCAAGAGTCAGATGTTTAATCGACTGAGCCACCCAGGTGCCCCAGGATAAAACCTTTAAAACATTTTTTCTGTATGTCCTTTCATCTGAAGAAAGAGAGAATAAAATATTGTCATATGTATAATATCCCAAAGTTCTGTACCTCTTGATTTTATAAAACTTTAGGGTGTTTCTAGAATCCTTTGGAAATTCAAACTATTTCTGCAATTCTTTTCCTTAAAGAGTTGCTTTGGTCATCTCTGCAACTGGGGAATTGTCATTTATAAACATACATGTGTTTGTAACTTCTTTTAATGTTTATTTATATTTGACAGAGAGAGAGAGAGAGAGAAGGAGGGACAGAGAGGGGTAGGGGCAGAGAGAGACAGAGACAAAATGTGAAGCAGGCTCAAGCTGTCAGCACAGAGCACAAGGCAGGGCTCAAACCCAGAAACTGTGAGATCATGGCCTGAGCCAAAGTCAGATGCTTAACTGACTGAGCCATGCAGGTGCCCCTGTGTGTTTTAACTTTTTCTGTATTCATGTTGTTTGCCAGCTTCCAGCTCTTCTCACTGTCAATGGCATTGCCCTATCTGGGCTTGTCCAGTATGTCAATCTCTGTACTCTTTTCTTTCCTCACCCCCACCATGGAAACTCTTTCCTGTCTCCTCATAGTTAACTTTATCAGAAAAGTTATCCATAGCAGAGTTCTTGGACCAATTGGTTAACTGGTTAATTTCATAGCCATCTGACTAGTAATCCCATCTGAAAACTATAGATGCTCAAACTTCCTTGTAAAATTGGATTAAACCTCTTAGGCAAGAGTCAGGTCATTGCTAAAGCAGGTGATATACATTAATTTAGCTCAAGTGTCAGATGCAAGGAAAAGGGTCCGTAAACTGAGTCCTGGTGCTGTCCAGCACTTTGTAATGCAGCGGCAGAGGGTGAGGCTGAAGGGTCTACAAAGCACAGTGTTTTTAGACTGTTCAACTGAAAGAGATCAGAAGAGAACCCTTGCATAAAGTGGTAACTGTAAAATAGTTGCCAGTGTCCTTCTACTTCTGCCTGAGTGGGAGAAGCACTTACATTTCATCTAATGCACAGGTCTCACTAGATTGTAGTGCCCAGTCCCTTCCCTCCCAGTAATCTCTGGGAGGGCCATTAACTTTGGAGAAATGGAAGGGCATTAGACATTCTGAGGGCTCACTACTATAATATTTCAAAAAATGAAAAGCTCTTCTCCCTACTTATTTGCTTAGGAGCCCCAAATTAATGTCTCAACCATGACAAAATGTCTTAATTTTACATTAACAGAGGCCTGATTAGCTTTGTCCTCACATATTGAAAATACCATGACGGTTTTCTTGGTGTGACTATGTGTTATTGATTTTTATAATTAAAATAATATATTTCTGGTATTAATTTAATCTGTAATATAATTAACACCAAATATAAAGTAATACAATCGTATGTTAAAAACAATTAGAATTATTTGTGGGTGGGTGTAAAAGCAAAGTGAACTTCTTCTATAAAGAGAGAATAAAGTGTATGCTTGGCAACGTAGTTAGAGAAACAACCTAATTTGAGATTACCTTAGTCATGAGTTTGAATTAAACTGTTATAAAAGATCACAGTTGTCTTGTTGTACCTAATCCAGCCATGCATAAGAATCAGTGGGGAGGTTTTAGAAATTCTGAAATTCTCATCAACACAGTGATCTTGATGACCTTAAAGTTCTACTTTGATAAAAATTCAGACAAGTTTCTTCCTGAATCTAGGCACCTTACCTTGCTTTATTTAGAGCATTTACTTTAGAAACTTAACAGTTATAAATTCTCTCCTCCTTTGTGATGTAAATCTTCTATAACCAGGAATATACTACTCAAGGACTCAGGAACCATTCCTTTGAATGGAATCAAGAGAGATAGGGCCCTGTCTCCCTGTTTCTGTGTGGGTAGGAGCCTAACTTAGGTAAGTGCAATTAGCAAATACAGGTGGCCTCATCACATTGACTTATGCTTCACTAATGTACTGTAGTACTTTTCCATTAGCTCACTCTGGTGTATATACGACCTTTTATTTCAGAAGACTAGAGTTCAATCTCTCTCCCCTCTTGCAATAGTCTTGAATAAAGTCTTACCACTTAATACAATTTTTCTTTGACAGTAGTTACCTGCACTTACATATTTCCCTCCTTTTATCCCTTAATCTCATTACAATGACCATGACTATATACCATAAGGGATAGATACCAAATGAAACTGTGATTAGGTGGAGTAGTTATAAGTGGATCCAAAAAAAAAAATTTCTAGAAGACCATAATGGGATAGTTTGAGTAATACACCAAAGTCTAGGAAACCATAGGTGAACATTTTGGAGAAGGTGGAAATAGGTATCCTTTGCCAATTCTTTTTAATGAAGACTCTTTGGAGAGAGGTTTCAAGGTAGGAGTCTACGTATATTAGAAGCAAGATGGAGAAAAAGAACTAGAATCAGAGTAATTAGTTAACAGTTCACATAGGAACCATGTCAGTTCTCATATTCACCACTTAGCACCCTTGCATATATACAATTTGTGACTGCAGTATGGCTTCTGTGTTAACTTTGGAGATCTCTTCCTCAAAACCACACAATAATCTGCCTGACAAGATGATTTTGGATGTAAATTACAAAAATTTCAAATATATGTAGCTTATAGAATATGAATGCTTATCTTAAATAATAAGTCTGGAAGTAGAAAGACTAATAGTTTGGCCCAGAATTCTGTTCCACTAACCTCAGCCTATTGTTTGGCCTTTAAAGCTGTACTGTCATTACTTCAAAATGGAATCACATGTAGACACATCAACACTGAAACATATATCTATGGTTTTTTTTTTTTTGGCATTTTTTTTTTGTTGTTTGGAGAGAGAGAGCATGAGCAGGGGAGGGGCAGAGAGAGAGGGAGAGAAAGAATCCCAAGCAGACTCTGCACTAACAGCACAGAACCTGATGTGGAGCTCAAACTCACGAACTGTGAGATCATGATCTGAGTCGAAATCAAGAGCAGACGCTTAACCGACTGAGTCACCCAGGCACCCAACATTAAAATTTTTTAAAGTAACCTATTAAATGTCACTGTAAGGTAGTGGAGGAAAGCTATGGAGTCAGAGAAAATATCTAAGACACAAAGTTCACACTGGAATTATATAAAGAACTATAATTCAATGAGAAATTAAAGACAAGGAAAAGTAAAATAAGCACAAGATTTGAACAAGTACTACCCGAGGAAGTTATCCAAATGGCCAAAATACATATTAGAAGCAAATTAACCATAAGGTGATACCCTGCTGGATGTTTAAAATTTAAGAATGACAGTTCCAAGTGGTGAGGATGGGAGTGGAAATTAGAAAGAAATCAAATGTCCTTGCAAAGGGGTTTAAGCATAAAACCCAAGTAATGGTGTATGAATGCAGCAATAATGAAAGCACCAGAGAGTAAGATACAATATTATAAAGAGATTTTTATGACCTATTTGTGTGCTCGTGTGTTGTGAGGGAGAGATTCAGAAAAAAGAGAGAGAGAGAAGACAATATGAATAATAGTCCACACATAATGATTTGACATTTAAAAATAAACAAGAGAAAAGGCTAAGTTTATATACAAAAACAAATTATTTTTTTCAGTTAAAATAAAATAAGAGATATAGAAATAAAACATCACAGAAATAGTTATTTTCTTTTTTGTGTATATGTTGTAAATATTTTAAGATGAGAGTATTTTGTATATTTTCTAGCGTAGAAAAAAATAATGACACAGGGAAATATAATTTCTTAATTCTCTTCATTTCATGTCATTTCATGTGAGAGTACCACTACTAGCCTTTTCTTCTATCCTACTGGAACCCTCTGCCAAATTACACACACACACACACACACACACACACACTCCATATTCTCCCAAGGAAATAGCAAATGATATGACTGAGCTTTTCAAAAAGAGACAGTAAAGTTATTGCTCAGTTGTTTACCTTTCTCCCCCTCTTTTGGTATCTCCTGTCTTCCAAGTCTGGGTCCTACATGACCACGGCCAAGTCATGAGCTCAATGGAGTAAGCCCTGCTCTATACTGGGTACAAGGCCAGTAGGTTTTAACTCTGCCAGTGTCTGTGTGAGTAAAAGACCCTTATTCTTGAGCGAAGTAAGAATAAGCCATTGTAACCATCACAAATATAAGCAAATTGTTTCATTACCACTCAGTAATAAAATTCATACACCCATCACTGTCTCTCTGTCTCCCCTATGTTTCCATTAGATCTCAACTTGAACAGCGAATATAGTGATACTTATTGGACTGCCTCTAAATGCCAGGGGAAAAAAATATGTGGCATCATGTCCATTCTCCGATCCTAATTTTTCCTTGAAGATATTAATCTCTTTGGGACAACTTACTTTTTATTTGTATTGAAAATTGCATCACATAATATAAACATTTTTACTCCATTGCCTCAGTTATCCAGTTAACCTAAACATGGTAGAATAAAATATTTCTGTGTCTAGGATTTGTTTGAGAGGTAGCAGAATAACCATCATTTATGAAAAAAAAAATAAAGTTGCAGAAGACAAGAGGAAAGAGATGAATTAGAACCCAGGGAAAGGAAAATCACAAAGGACATTTCTAAAATGCAATCCTTCCTCATGATAATGTCCAATGTAATATCTCTGCATCAATCTCTGGTGCATTTAATTTAAATTAAGGAGATTTGGAGATTAGTATTTCAAAGAATAGAATTAAATTCTCTGGGTTGAAATCCTAGATCTAGTGCTTACTGGATCTGTTCTTTAAGGTACTTAATCTTTTTATGGCTGAGTTTTACAATCTGTGGAGGAAGATAATGACTAAATCTACATCATAGTGTTGTATGAAAGACATGAGAAAATGTATATAAGGCATTTTGTACAATATCTGTATGACGACCCCATAAATGTGATATCTATTAAAGTTGCTATTTATATTATTAGCTTTACCATGGAACATTTGTCATTAGTATTTTAAAGACAAAATTACTTAATATTCAATTTTAGCTGACCATAAAACTCACTTTTTTATTAACAACCTTACTTGGTGTGAAGCTTCTTAGGAATTCTCTGTGCAAAAAACCTCCCAAGAGCCACTGAAAAGTAGAAAAGAATCACTTGGATTTATTATTTTGATCTAACATGAATCCACACCATCTTCTTCTTGTTTAGTAGACTGAAAATTTGTGGTAGAGATGAATTAACGCACTAGTAGTCCAACACTATTAAACTTTCCGGTAGCTTAAGATAAAGTGACTTTGCTTTTTTTCCACAGCTTTGCCACTAACAGGCCCCAAAGCCCTGCTTGATAGTCAAGTTATCAGACCACTGTGGAGAGCCACAATAAATGTATTCAAATCTCTTTGTTTCTGTCATTATTTCCATGGTCTGTAAGTCAATAAGAATATGCTAAATGGCTTTAGAGCATTGTAACTTGATGCTTTGAGGGGTGGACTTAGACAATCATTCATACTCTGTGCTATAAACTCAAAACGGAGTCACTAATGCCTTCAGTAGCTTGAGAACAGTGTCTAATTCCAAATGCTCCATATTAAATCAGTTATGCTATAGAAGACACCTTTTCTAAATAGTGTTGTCAATTCCTGGGTGCTTTAAAAATATCTTTCCTTCCTTCCTTCCTTCCTTCCTTCCTTCCTTCCTTCCTCCCTC